>NC_053125.1:9182541-9332541 GCF_010015445.1 Perca fluviatilis
GAGTAATTATATATATATAAAAACTTGATCTGGTATGTCTGATTATTGCAGTCGCAGTGCTCTTTCCATTCTCTCAGCACAGCTGTGGTAGTACAGTACATCAACATTTGGCTGCGGTCCCCGTCCTGCAAGACCCCACTAAAACATTATAATTGGCACGGATGAAATGCAGGAACTCGACACATTTCACAGGACACTTCTAAGTGCAGCACTAATGTTGGATGTACACAGAGCTGTTTGGGCTGTTAAGCTCATAACAAAGACATCAAGTCAATTATACCCAGATGTAGCAGTCTGTCAGGGCGCAGTGTTTGGCTTTTTATGGCTCTGCTAATTTAACAAGGAGACGCTTGTGTCCTTAAAGCGGGCCCTCCTAACACCCTGTCCCTGTGAAGGTGCTGCTGCCGCTGCTTAAATGGCCAGCATTGATCATACACACACACACACACAGAATTGTATACACACTTTTGGATTTGTGTGTATGTGTGTGTGTGTGTGTGTGAGGTGTGGTTCCAAGTGAGCGCCTCCCAGGCTGAAGTAGCTGACTGCCATCAGCTCCTTTTTTTTTTTAGGGAGCCATGCTGCTTAATTGCCTATAAAGTGCTGATGAATGGAGCAGTGGGGATATTTACAGCCGTTCTAATGGGAGTGTGTATTGTATGTGTGCCGGGGTGTAAGAAAAAGAGGACCCGCTTGCTGTTCTTAGTATCTAAATTCTCTAATTTAATGCTGTGACATAGAGTTTTTCCATTATATACAGTAGTCACTGTACTGTACTGTACTTGGTCTTTAACCGCTGGGTGCGGCTGCACGTTCAAACAATCTGCTGCTCGTGCATGATCAATATGGTAACAAATACTTTGCGGCTGCACTTGACTTGTTTTAATTACTGTACATAGCACTTTGTCTTATCTTTATTCTGTATCTGTATTTCTTGAATGGAGAAATGACAAACACGGAAAACTAGTTCGGCTAAATATACATTAAGTCAATAACCAGCTCTGTCTCCTAAGAATTACATTCCCACACAGCAAAACTGCATTTTTTATTACTTTTCGAGGAAACCATATTTTGTCCTAGCCTTGTTAGACCGTCCTGATCTCGCGAGCTCCAGTTTTCCACTCGCAGATCAGTCTGGCATCTTGAGATAGATAAAATTTGGAGCCGTTTGCCAAACGGCCGACCAATCAGCGTTGGTTTTGAGGCGGGTTTAGGTGTGACGCAACGAGAAGCGACTGTTCAGTCTAAACAACATGGCCAGCCTCCACGGATGAGATGAGCGTAGCTATCGCGCACGTTTTATCCAAATTAGAAAGTATTCCTTCATTGAAAGAAGAGCAAAAAAAGGCACTGGAGTTGGCACTGGATGA
The DNA here is from genome assembly GCF_010015445.1 of Perca fluviatilis. NCBI lineage: Eukaryota > Metazoa > Chordata > Actinopteri > Perciformes > Percidae > Perca > Perca fluviatilis. The sequence goes on from NC_053125.1 coordinate 9,183,912, forward strand.
TTTTGCTCTTCTCCCGACTGGTTTCGGCAAGAGTTTGATCCGATTGGTTGATTTGGCCCGTCTATCACCAACATAGGTGGTGATAGAAAGATGGTTTACCCAATCAGCTAACCAGGGTTTTCGCCCCTTCCTAAAAGTTCTCCAACGGAAAGTTCCCAGATGGATATGCCAAGCAAATGCGAAGCAACCCATCTGGCGGAGTCAGGTTAATTTTGCCCCAGATTACGTTTCTTTTTGACGCATCACAAATACATTTCTAATCAAAGTCAGAGAAAGTCCACGTAGGGTGGAGTTCGTGGATGGATGGATGGGGGGGTCAGACAAAGTCAGGGATTTGAGCCAGGAGACCGCTGAGGTGCAAGGAGCACACTCAAAGTTGATTCTGTAACTAACAGGCAACTTGAGCTAACTTAGCTGTACAACACGAGCAGTGGACTGAGCAGGGTGGTTGCCTATCAACTCTGACTGAATAACATGACCTTAGCCCCATGTCAATGGAAGGAAAAAAAAACAGAAAGATTTTTTTTTTGGAGTAAACCAAGTTGTGCCCAGCCCACATTTGTCCTCATAAAACATTTGTCATACTGTTGCAATATCTTATTCTACATGTCTGCCACCAAGGGAGCAGTCGCATCAATATGTACAGGAGGGTCAAAACTAAATGCCCCTTAGGGTCGACGCAGAAACCATCCCAGTCAAAATATCTAAAAAAGAAGAAGAAGAAAAAAAGGAGGAAAGTGACCAAATTGTTTCTCCTGTGCTCTTTAGCGCTGGTTAATTCATGCCAATGTGAGTGCAGTGCTCGTGCTTACTTATTGATGAGGACTATGTCAGGCAGCCAAACCTTCGCAGAGGGGATACGCATCACCTCAATCCCATCATGCTCCTTGGGTTTCCATGACAACCGATGATCTGTCCATTCCTGTTTCAAAAGTTAAAAAAGAAAAGAAAGAGGTTTATGTGTGCAGGCATGTGGAAATGGCACACTAATGCATAAAAAGGGCAGGGACAAGAGGGGAAACAAAATGACAGGAGGAGGAAACTTTACAATTACATATGTAACCAATTTGTCATTTCATCAGTTTATTTTTTCATTTTTTTCCACTGCTGTAATTAGAATCCACAGGGACGATTCCCTTGTGCATTTGTCCTTGCATAACAAAACCCCATTTGCATAATATTTCATTTTGCATACACTGTGTAATGTATTATCAGGCCGACTCCCAAGTGCTCTCGCTTGGTTAATGTGTAGTGCATTGGCACTGAGCTGTACACAAAAAAGAAGGTCATTATCACATTAATACACTTATTTGCAGCGTTGAGGTGGTCAGAATAATTGAATGCAACTTCCTGTTTTAGAAAAGAAAGCAGCTTTTGTGTGTCTCACACAACCGTCTGACAGGTCATTCATTGTGTGTTGGAAAATGCTCGAAATGTACCAGCAACATTTTTATATATATATATATATATATATATATATATATATATATATTTTATTATATATATATATATATATATATTTAAAAAAAAAAAAAACTCTGCATTTGCAAGCCTCAGCGCAACAAGCACACAGTAAGAAATGCTAGGTATGGAGAAAGGAGCTGACACACAAACACACTTACCAGATTCATGACGACGACCACGCTCATTTCTTCATTTTTCATATTCTGGAACAGAAAGTAGAAAAAAATCAATGTGTTATTGGGGCAACTTTCCGGCTAACTACACTAGCGGCACAAGTGTTTGTTAATAGAGTAGCGCAAAGAGCTTTTTTTTTTTTCCTTTTTCACAGGGCACTTTTAAAGTAAATAAAGTAAAGTAATAATTGTATTTAGAGGTTGTACCAGAATAGGTTTATGTGGTTTAATTTTCAGAAAACACCATATTTGTGTTGTACAGCACATTGCTGCAGCTCCTCTTTTCACCCTGTGTGTTGAGCTCTCCGTTTTAGCTAAAGAGTGAGGCATCGCACTTCTGTTCCATCTTTGTTGAGAGTCGCACATGCGCAGTAAGGACTACTAGCCAGTCAGAAGCAGAGTATGAGGGCGTGCCATGCTAGCAGCTAGGCGAGCATTATAACGTGTGTTACAAAGTGACCCACATTTGTCTCTGAAGTAAAGGCTGGACTACAGTAGAGCTGTTTGGAGCAGTTGGTGAACAGTGTTTTCTGTTGGAGATGGTAAGTCCCTTTGGGCTGGACTTTGGGCTTTTTCACTTTGTAAACCTATAACATGCACAACAAAGATATATAACACAATAAAGGAAAGGGGAAAAGCCAAAAACCATAATATGAGCATATTATATTTAGATGTATCCCCGGATGATAATCATCTGAGCTGTGTAACTAAAACAAATTCATTGCTCTCATCAATGTTGACTGTCTTAAAGTAACATGACCTCACAGGCGGCATCACTGATGGATTTAACTCGCCATTAAAGCCTTGATTAATGAACGCACAATGCTGTCTTCCTACACTAATCCAATGTTACATTTTCACATCGATTTCATAATTGAAGAGCGAATTCTGCTGCCAGTTTTATAAAGTCAGACATGCACAAGCACTGACGCAAAAGTGACCAGGGTGCATAATCAGACATGAAACCCACATGTTATACTGCCTTCAGATTAATGGTAAGGGGTGCAAGTCTGAAAGAGGCTTAAGATCTAGGTTTAAAAATAATGGAATGTATCTAAGATCACCTAACAAGATCATCTCAGCCATTAACTGGGAAACCAAATCGTCAACTTTTGCTCTCGTAATAATGTTTCATATGCCCTTCGTCCATACCATAGTGTACACAGTTGCTCGGATAGTTATGACACAAATTACATCAAGTGTCATGGCTAGATAACATATACACACACATCCTCTACTTGTTGATCCAAACCATAGACTGTGAAAAAAGATGGATCTGTACTTCCTTCTACTGTACAAAAGTGAAGCCAAAATATCCAGCATAAGGGCGCCACCATCTTGTAATATTGGAGCCAGAAACTGCGCAGTAGTGATCGGGCGGTGGAGCCGCGGTATCAAAGTCCCGCCCATACACCCGCCTGACCAATCACGAGTCAATCACAGCTGTCAGTCATGACATTTCACCCCGTTTTTATAGCATCAAATAACTAATAAAAACCAAACGTATCAGAATTATTAACTTAAACGAAACATCAGCATGATGAAAAACTGCCTAAAATGACAGAAACCATCTTTAGGAAAGAATAAGTTGAGGTGTACTTTGATTTTATAGTTTGGTTAACATGGAGGTGGCGGGATTTCAGTGCGTGCGTGCGTGCGTGCGTGCGTGTGATTGTCTATCCAGCAGGAAGGTGGAGCTTCCCGGAGCCGGGCCTGCTATTTAAAACGCTGGGAGGAATGTCAGGCAGACAGCTGGGACACAAACAGATAGGGGTGGGGCAGGGTAAAGGGAGGTTGACTTAAACCATCTCGCTCTCTCTCACCCTCACACAAACACGCAAATAACTATCCCATCACGGACCTATCCCTTACTGATTCTTCCTGTAACTGTTTGAATTCACCGCAGGGTGTCCCTCTGGGGGGGGGGGGAATGTTAATAATAACACTGCTGTTATCCAGCTGACTAGTTCTGGGCAGACGGGGACGGAGCATATCCAAGTGGGTCAGTTTTCAACATCGTTCCACTCCAGAACGGAGACTGACCTTGAGTGGAGGTGTGTAAGGAGCATGCTCACTGTAGATGAGCATGTAAATGTGACACTGTGTGTGTGGGGCACGTGTGTGCTACGAAGAAAAGAGCCAAGGGGGGAATTAAGGAACAGATAAAGTGACCCGGTGTGTGTATGTTTGTCTAAGTGTGTGCGTGGTTTATATGCAGTCACTTAGACAGAAGCCCAGTCGGCGCATGTTGCTAAAACACTATATACCAGCATGGGTGGATAGAAATCCAGTACTCCACATCAGTAGGATACGTCTGTGTGCCATGTGACTCAGCAGGCCTAGCAAGCACTGACTGCAGAACCAGATGGCTCTCAGATATAGTCACAGTTTGGAATATTTAAAACTTCAGCTCGACATTTACAGGTATAAGGTATTCTGTTATCCTGTCATGATCCGGGCGACTATTGGAGCACAGTGGTCCTCAGCATGGGGGAGCAACCACTGTGCTTGTAAAACCTCTTCAGAGACATCTGTCTGTGGAAATCAGATTTGATTTTTAAATACGTACTTATCAGAGGCAGAGAACCCCTAGTTTTTCTGGATAAGTTACAGTATTAAAGATCAGTAACATGTAGGAAAAAGGAGATTTGATGACTTGACTGTCACCCCTCAAAAATCACAATTTTGAAGAGGTCACACAAGGGTCACCTTCTTATGCCACTTTTCCACTGCATGGTACGGGCCTGGCTTTGGTTTTCCATTAGCCAAAGTTTTGGATAATACCTGGTACTTTTTTTTTAGTACTACCTCGGTCGCGGTTCCAAGGGAGCTCAGCCGATACTAAAAAGGTGGAGTTTAAACATGGCAGACCACCGAGTGGTCACACGGGACCTCCTGCACGAAGGCGCCATTTTTAATAGCCAAGCTACCGTCAGTTGCAGCTGCATTTTTTTAATTCACATCGCCCCAGATTAAAAAAAACAAAGCTCGTAAAACTACGGCGTACACTACGCTGTGGCAATTGACAAAGGGCAGACAACTTTGCCGATGAAAGGATCCAGCGAGTGTGGCGTTAAAGATGAAGTCACGGCAGTTTCATGCAGCCGTCGCTTTGGCGATCAGGTGAGAAACCCGCCTACACTGAGGGGGTAGGCTTCTATCTGCAGTGGAAAACAAGATAGAGAAAAGCACCTGCTACCAAAAAGTGAGTGGAGTCGAGTCAAGTTGAGCAGAACCATGCAGTGGAAATGAGGCATTAGTGACTGTCACAATAAACCCCTCAATAATCCCAATTTTGAAGGGTCACCCCGGATAAGCGGACGAAGATGGATGGATGGATGGATGATGTGCCCTGGTAATACCAGTCTCAGTCGAAATGGGCTTTTGTTTCAACTTTACAAGATTGGTGGCCATTTAGGAAATCGATTGATTAAAACAGACAAACTACGTATTGTACAATTTTGGGTTTTGATGCCTTTTTTTTAATTGTATAGTAACCCTAAAAAATAGCCAGACTATCCTTAAGCTACTTTTTCTGATGTTTGAAATGTTTTGAACTTTTGAAGCTCAAAACAAGGTTTGTCAGACAAGGAAACAGCACTTCTTATTTAGCCGTTTAGCTCGTAGAAATCATGGGTGGACAAGCCTCTGTTTTTATCATATCCTGTACATCTGCCACTGTCTTTCACATTGTGGTTGTGCATGTACGTATGTAAATATGTACGTGAAATGTTAGGGTCCCGTGGCTCACCAGTCCAACGAAGGAGGACAGGACCATACCCACACGGACCACCACCCTCTCTTCAGGGCTGGATGCTGGCCGCACCTTAAGGTTGTAGCCGGTAAACAGCTGCTTCAACAGAGCCTTCTCCACTTCAGACGCACCTGTATGACAAATAGATTAGAGGTTTTGAGAAACCCATTCCTTGTAGTCCTTTTAATTCACAAGTCAGATGAGACATCAGCCAAGTAAGGCTGTCATTATTGCATCGTTCATTTATTAGTAGCTGTCCATAACCCATCAGCAGACGGTGGTTGTTAGTAATAATGTGGCTATAATTGTAAACCAATTACCATTTATAGTGTCCATTGCCTGTCTCTCTCACAATCTTCAAATTCATAAAATGAACCCAAACACTTTTAACTAAAGTTTCTGCTGCTCCGTGCAAAACTGAGTGAGGGCGAAGCTAAGTGACTGGCAGGAAAGGTGTGTTGTGCCACCAATGAACCCTCTAGCTCAGCGGCCGAGTCTACAGTTAGCGGATGCTTCCCAGAATGAGTTTATTACAGCCGGATGTGTCGCCCAGCAGGAGATAGCCAGACTAGCTGTAACCACTGTGTGTTAGGGGAGTTGATGAAATCAACGGAACATCGTCCCGTTTTTCTAACAAGACAAGAGTCCCACTTTCTGCCTCGTCACCACCCACTCACATTGACTAAAAAGGTACACGATTCAAATGAGCGTTGTACGGGTGAGAGAGTCAACCAGCGGCTTGTGGAGAGTTTTTCAGTGACTTGCTAAGTTGGGCAGAGTTTGACTTTTTGCAAAGGAGCAATGATGATGAAATGCAATTTGCAGATTCAGGATGAATATACATGGAAAATAACATTAAATAAACAATGCTGTTAGAAATGTATCCTTTACTAACATATTTACTGCAACACTTACCCCAGGTGCAATACATATGCCACATCAACGCTCTGTCAAAAGTGTCAAAATCCATATAGTAAATACCCCTTAGACCATAAACAGCAGTAGCAGTTACAGAGGGGTCTCACTACAGGCCTGTACCACTCAACAGCAGTTTCAGACATAACTCTTGCTTTATTTCCACCCATTTCCTCCTCAGTGTTGGAAGGTTAGACACATTTATAATCAGCAGCTCTGGTGATGCCGCATTCATCACGTTTGGCATAGCTGTGGCCCCGGCAGGATCCGAGCTGACAGGAATAAATGACAACGATCACCAAGCAAGGCACCCCCATTAGCTAGGCACAGGGAAGCATGGCTGCTGATGGCCGAGGCTGCATGGGTAGAAGGAGGCTGTTGTAGAAGGCTAGATTTTAGCATTTTCTTCTCTCTGCCCAGATAGGATGACTTGGTAAACAAGACAGATTCAAGTAGAATGACATCTGATGAGGTAAGACTATGCTGAAGGCCAGCGTTGGGCATGTGAAGGGTATTTGCAATGAATATAAATGATGGCAATAAAATACAGAGCAAATCTGAATGGTCATTTGTAAGCTTTGCTCTTCTGAAGTCACTTTGATAAAGGACAGAAGAAGAATGGATGAGTCATCCTTTTCGAAAAGGCACTTAAAATGTGCTTTCAGCTGTTTTCCTACACAATAACTTCACTAAAAAAACAAGTGAGTGCACTTGCTGAGTAGTGATAAACATGATTTAAAAATGGTTCACTATGAGCTACATCATTCTCTAAGGGGTTTGAGTGCAATGTTCTTGTTCAGGAAACAGCGGTCTGTTATCAAATCAAATGCTCAAGACGTTGAAAAATTGATTTCTCTGGAGAAATGGTTGCCTGTCAATTATTGTTTTGGCTTTAATGTCTGATGATATTTAGTTACTGTATGTTTGTGGAGTTATTTCTTTTATCACAGGCTAGTTCACTTAAGGATGAAATTAATCCTTTCAGATTCCCTGACTTTAAACGCCACCATGAGGTTGACATTAATGATTTTGAGTGAAATATAACGGCATCTATTGGATACAGTGGCATTAAATTCGCTAAAGATATTCAAGTTCCCTGGAGAGAAATAATTCAGATAGACATTATGAATCCCCTGACTGTTCTTCTAGCGTCATCATCAGGTCAAAATTCTAATTTTCTTTTTTTTATGAACAAATACCTGCAAAACTAATCAGCTGTACTTTTTGTTTAGTGCTAATTAGCACAAGTTAGCATGCTATCCCACCGGTAAACCTGGTAAATATTACCTGCTAAACATAAGCAAGTTAGCATGTCACAATGAGTGTGTTAGCATACTAACACACACAACTCCCATGGGGGTGAACCTGGTAAATACCTGTAAATTATTGGTAAAATACCTGCTAAACATTAGCATGTCACAGCGAGCATGTTAGCATTTAGCTCAAAGCACTGCTGTGTACAGCCTCATAGAGCTGCTGACATGACTGTCGACTTTCAGGGCCCTATTTTAACGATCTAAGCGCACGGCGTGAAGCGCCTGGCGCAGGTGCGTTTGGGGCGTGTCCAAATCCACTTTTGCTAGTTTGACGGCGGAAAAAAGGGTCTATGCGCCGGGCGCATGGCTCAAAAGGGTTGGACTTAGTGTCTTCATTAATTCATAGGGGTGTTTTGGGCGTAACATGCAATAAACCAATCAGAGATCATCTGTCAGAGCTCCCATTCCCTTTAAAAGTCAGGTGCGTTTGGACCTTGGCGCATTGCTATTATGATGGCAGATTTGCACCGTAATGTTTTTATTTGTCATCTTTTGCATGTTTGTGTGCTGCTGCGCTTCCCTGTGTGTGTGTAACAAGCATAGTGTGTGCGCGCTGTGTATAAGCCTAGGCGCATTTTACTAAATTGCTGTTAAAATAACAATGAAATGCTGAGCTATTGACTTTAGACCAGGTTTTAGTTGGTCAATGGCGAGATCACTTCCCGCTGCCTCCAGATAGCAATACACCAAGAATTCACCTGGACACACCTCCCTGTAAGAGCAGCACGCCCATGGGTGCACAGGTGGGCACAGGTGCATTTGCTATTTAAATGACGTGGGCGCTGGACGGGAAACTGACAACTGCATCGGTCTTAAACTAGCAAAGACGCGTGCGTCGGGCTTTGCGCCGCACTTTGCGCCGCGCTTTGCGCCGCGCTTTGCGCCGCGCTTTGCGCCGCGCTTTGCGCCACGCTTGCGCCGCGCTGGTTGCAAGATAGGGCCCTCAGTCTCGTTATAATGGGATTAATATTCCCAAAGTATGTCTGTGGTGTGTTTAGGCTACTTACCAGACTTTATACACATCTTCATCGCTTTGTTGCTGCTGTGACACATAACTATGTAGCTAAGAATGCTTTACTGTGATTCAGTTTTGTCAATGAGGCTGTAGGGAAAGGCATTCACAAACACTAAATCAACATCAGCATAAGAGAGCAGTAAGCTCAAAACAAAGTAACTAAAGTTAGTTTTATTTATTATCCTATCGGAAAATCCTTTTTACATGGGCCAGAACTGTATTGCCAAGCACCATGGATAGTCAATCTCTGATCCTTCTCCAACTGAAATATCACTGTTGACTACTAACCTTTAGTAGTCCTAAAGAATGTACCAGTGTCCCAGAAACATATAATATAATATGTAATAATATTGGTGGATTCTAGTGAACTTTAGGTTATAACTTTTTTTTTGTTCCATGTGGCGTTCTACGTGATATTAGTGTAGTGAAGTGACGTGTAGTGGTGTATTGTGTCAGCTTGTGCCTTACCTCCCAATGTGCTCAGGCTGCATAAGCAACATGTCAGCAGGAACAGATCCAGGCCTTTCATGGCGACCTCCCAAACCAAAAAGGTCTCTCCTCCGCTAAACAGATCCTCCGTCGATTAATCCAAACTTAATTCTTCCTTTCTATTCCTTTTCCAATGCAGCTCACTAGAACTCTTCAGTGTAACTTTTGGTTTGGACTGTTGTTGTCTGTCAGTCAGGCAAGCCTGGCCAACTGCTGTCTGCTCCAATTACATCCGTGGGGAGGAGGGGTGTGTGTCACTGTTAACCCCCTCAGTCAGTCTAATGGTGTAGACCAGGCTCTACTTTGGCCAATGACAGCCTACTGTACACACCACTGGTTCTCAAACTGTGGCCCGAGGTAGGCTACCCACAGAAGTCCTTGTTGGGTTTCCAGGCAGTTCGTCAAGAAAAACAGTGGAGGTTAAATTTCATTGGAGAATGGTAGGCATAGTGACATGATGGAATGGGGAAAGGCTGGTTTAATAAGATGCTTCAGATGAAAACTCACTACTGTTCCTTCCTAGGCTCAGGCACAAAGAACATGCCCTGTATTCATCCTTTTCCTGTTCCAAGTGCCTATTTTCTCCAAAATCCACTTTCCTGCCTTCCCACCTTCTTCCCTTTCATTAGGAACCACAAAGGAAACAATGTGGTTCCACAAGGGAAACGATTAAGCTACAATACCACATCAAACTGTTGACTCAGCCCCGAGTCTCACTACATGTGGTCCCTAGCTATGACACCTTCAGGTACATTGATACACATTTGACCATTGGTTCTTCCCCCTGAGCTAGACCCCCATTCTCTTTTTTTTTTTTTTTTTTTTTTTTTTTTTTCTTATTCCTCAGCCCTAGCAATTACATTCATATTGGATTCTGCACCTCACAACTTACGTCCAGTGCCAAGGAAGTACTGTAGTGTTTCCTTTATCAGTCCTTCCAGAAAAATGCGGATTTTTTTTGTGATTGTTGCGGGCAAAAATCCTTGATTATGCGGCACTTTTTCTTAAAAAATGCGATGGAATATGCGGGATATTTATGCGATGAAATTGCGGGAACTTGCAAAAATTGTAGGAAAGTGATTCCCCCCCCAACACCCTGCTTTTCAATGTTCATGTCGCGTAGTTACGTCACTTCATAACGTTCCCATGGCAACAGGGGAAAATGGATGCTCTTGTGTGAAGTAAACGCAAAATTTTTGAACTTTCTGCTAAGATATATGGGACTTTTTTGCAACAAAAATGCGGGGATTATGAAATCATGCAAGCCCCGCATATTTTGCACGGAAATCGGCAATTTATGCGGCGAAAGTGCGGCGTATTTGAAAAAATGCGGCCCCTGCATCAATACGCGGACTTTGGCTGATTATGCAGTGAATTATGCAAACGCAAATCACGTTTTTCTGGAGGGACTGGAACTTTATGTAGTAAAGTGAAAAGGGGGTGTTTTTCATAAATAAAACGGTTCGTCACCTAGAGATACATTAGCTACCTTGATCAATTGGAATCTTGCCTTTTTGGAAGTGTCATTGACCTTGGTAAGTTCCTCAGCTCAGCTCTCCATAAGTGTATCTCTGAATTGGGAGCACCGGACTAGTTGTAAGCACAGTGTGAGACCACCTGCAACGCATTTCTGCCTGACACACTTTCGCCAGTGCCTTTTGGTCCGGCCCTGCCGGGAGCCACCCTTCACAGATGTTTCGCTCCTTTAAACACGGAACACCTCCGGGTGGTGGAGCATAATTCCATTAAGGGATACATTTCCTGGAGCTTTCTAGCAATACTATGAAAAGGGTAGCCAAGAAACAGTTTAGTGGCTAAAACGCCTAGCTGCTGATTCCATGCATGCACGATGCTTGCTCCATACATGCATGGAAATAAAAACAATCTGGTTTGTTACATAATGTCTAGTCTATATTCTTGTGTGATGATAAAAAAACATTTCCTTGGTCTTGGTCACCCACTGTAATAAGTGGACATTTAGAGGTGATTCAGCAGCCATTATTCTTACAGTATAACGCTAAGTTGATCAAACCGTTTAACAGCCACGCTGCTGTATTTCCTGAAGGCCCCTGCAGTAAAACATCTCTATCCTCCCCTGTGTATCCCTTTACTCGGCTCTTCATGCCACTCTGCTCTCACTCACATTCGTCGGCCATCCACGCTGCTGTAATTTACGATCCACTGTCACTGCCATTTGGCGTGCCGCCAATTTAATTACCATAGAAGCTAACTATTAACAGCTAGCAGCTAGTGTCAAGTCACACATCAAATTTGTGGTCATAAGGGAGTGTATATAAAGCCCCTGTTGGCAGTAACTCAAATCCAGGGATCTCTCCTAGGGCAACCATAATAGATCACTCCTTAATTCAGAAGTAGTTAGGTTAAATTAGATTGATCGCTTACCCATGATTGTTATTTTCATGGGTAACAAATAATATGTAGCAGGATTAAAGTAATCAGACTTTATAAAAAAGTAGATTTGGGGATGGGAGGAAAACGTGCTCTGGTTTATTGGCATTTCTTTAAACCAATCACAATCGTCTTGGCACGGAGAAAAGCCGCGGTGCCACTACAAAACAGCCTCGGGAAGGAACTTGTTTTGGTGGAACATGTGTACGTTTAAAAGTTGTTTTAGTCGTGCAACAGAAAACTCTGATTGGACAGATAGTCTAGTTAGCTGTCTGGATTTACCCTGCAGAGATCTGAGAAAAGGTTAACCATAGTCCTCATCAATCCACTGGAGTTTAAATGCCAACACAAAGGAAGCCCTAGGCAATAGAAATCCGGCCTAAATGAGTGAAACTTGGCAGATTATCTGGCGGCAATGGAGCAATCCCGGAAGTGGAACGTCAAGGATGTAGACTCATGTCAATGTAACAAATGTTTTAATAAGATTATGTAGTTTGATGTTGGAGAGGATTCTTATATTTCATTCCAACACGGTGTCAAAGTTCCCACTTTCTCTTTAACTTGAAGCTATACTGAAAATCTATCAATCACTTTCCTTTTTGTTTATGTAGCTAATTACCCCAAAGAGATAAACTTTGTCTTATCTGAGATTTCAAATTAAACGTCTGCCAGTTGAATTTTGTGTTCACTATTTGTGGACACCTAAATAAAGCATGTAAACACCCTAATCTTTCACTGTTGAACTTATTCCAAAACCACAGGCATTAATCTGCAACTATAAAAGTCTCCACTCCCCTGGTAAGGTTTAATCAGACTTTGGGACCGGGCCGCAAGATCATTTATAAGGTTGGCCACTGATTTTGGAAGGTAATCAAATTAATCTTAAATCTTTATAATGGGGTTTATGGCTCTGTGCAGGCCAGTCAAGGTATTCCGAACCAAACTGGGAAAACCATTTCTTATGTAGCGGGCTTTGTGCAGGGAGAAACAATAACTTTTTTCACAAAGTTGGAGCACACTATTGTCTAAAATATAATTGTATGCTTTAGCATTAAGACTTTGCTCAGCTGGAACTAAGGGTTGTCTCCCAACTAACCTGGATCTGGTTTGGTGCGTTTGGTTCAGTTAGTTTGGCCTGGTGCAAAAGCAGTCAATCAAACTCTGGAGCTGTTTGTGGGGTAAAATGCTACATGATTTTGTGCTAGTGGATATGAGATTTTAGCATGTACATTGAAAAGCTAAACTTTTATTAAAGCCATATGCTGTCCATAAGCTGCCAAGAAAGTAATCTACCAATGTGTATTAGGGTTCATGGTTACCATAGATAATAAGCATTTGAAGTCCAATTGGAGTATAGAGCAATAATTATCCTAGTCTGTTCAGTTATTAGTAATTTTTTTGACTTTGTTAAATAAAGAAGCAGTCTAAGTGCTGTATAGGTGCTGCATAAGCCAGTAACTATAATTCGATTTTCTCCTATGCTTCCACACAGGATGACAAAACTGTCCAACGAATACGTTTCTGCCGATGCATTAGACTTCATGTTTAAACCTCTTGGTTTTTTTGTTAAAAGTCTGTGTGAAGATGAAAGCAACTACAACTAAAGCCAAGAATGTATAATCTTTTCCCTTGGTCCAGACCAGAGGCTTACTGTTATCTGCGCATCCCCAGGGAGAGCTGAAGTGGAGGCATTCAAGGCACCTTAAAACCCTTAGTGCCCGATTGCCGCAGTTTGCGTCAAAAATCGCGCTTCTCCTCGGAGTCATAACTTAGTCAAATCTGAAAACAGAGACATAATACACACATTTTTTTTTTTAGATTCAGAGTGACTTACACTTTCCAAAGATATCATTGTATAATATGAATAAACATTGAGAAAACACTCATAAATTTGCTTAGAAAACATAGAAAAAAAGATGCACCTTTCAGAACTCTCAGACCTTCACCTGTCACATTTGTAATGTTCTCTGATTGGGGGGGCCATTACATAGTCCAACTTTCAATCCCCCTAGTCCAGACCAACTGAACTACAGGTTTGAAAGCGACCAAAGGGGCCCGGCCCAAACCATGACAGATTATATGATCATATAGTGTAAATCAGATTCTGTTAACTCGGTTCAGTACTGCCATATCCAATATTAAATGTAGTTTTTTTTTCTTTAGGAATGACATCAAAACACCAAGAAAAACTCTCAGCAGACCAGCGTTACAATCATACAAATATATTAGTTTGTTTTATTCAATTATATCCAATAATACGTCTCCCTTGACTTTGTGTAAGTTATTATAGAAATAAATACAGATCATATTGCAAATGCAGGGACAAGAGTTTTGGGATAATAAAGTGTTGAGGTGGGGGGCTTAAGGGGTTAAAGAGTAAATATTGGGTAAAGACTGTTTCTTTGAAGGTATCCAGTAAATGATTGGCGCATGCATGCTTGTAGTCCCGCCTGTCTGTGATCCTTTACCCCAACCCAGGAGTTTCAAACTACAAGTCCCAACGGTTCTCTAGTCCTTTTCATCTCTTTCCTCCAAAAGGGATCCATTGGTTTCGGATGGCGCGTAGTAGTTGTATTATTCCACCTTGCCAGCAACAGGGGACCTTACTGCACCCCAACCACATTTTGCGTGGATATATTTATATATTTTTATATATAGATATACTATTTGCCCCATTTGTATACAAAAATAGTGTCATTGTGGCTTTGTAAGCTGGAAGACTGAAGCACTCTTTTTGCATTTGGAAGACAAGAAGGAAAGTAAGAATATGGTGATTTCCTTAACATCTTTTTCTGGAAGACTTTGTCACAATAACTTGGATCGTCCATGCAGTACAAAGAAGAGCAAATAAAAGAGTCAAAAAAATCCCTAAAGATCGATCACAGAATCACGCACACAGGTAGAAGACGTGTGTGTGTGTGTGTGTGTGTATGTGTGTGTGTTTTTGAGGGAGAGACAAGACGGTGAATGAGCAGTCCACATGCCGCCAATTAAAATCCCGTTAAGTGATCAAAGGCCAGAGGTCAGTCAGTTGGCCCCTTGATTGACAGGTGAGTGCTGGAGGATTGTGGGGGATCCGGAGGTTTGAGACTCTACAGTCTTGGCGTACTTAAGTCTTCATTTCTTTATAGATTGAGGTCTACTGTTCAACATCCCAACATGTGATAGGAGAACAGACACAGATTTGCACTTCAACAGCTAAAGGAACACGTCAAATCAACAAACACATACGGACAGACCAACAATGATTCATACCAATACAATCAGAATTCCTCATATTTCGTTACAAGTCACAGTACGTCCACTGAGAAATACCCAAAAACACAATCCCATACTGGGGTTTTTTTGTTTATTTTTTTTTAACCAAAAAACACTTGAAAGAAGGGTTAAATTAAGACATTTTAGCATAGCGTACAGTGTAAGGTCACTACTAAAATATTGCTGGTGCATTAGCTTGTGAGAGGTGAAGTCCCTCAATGATCGGTTTGTAAAGGTCACCCCCATTTTGCCACATCTGCACTGGCTTGGTGCAGGGTGCTCTCTGTGTGTGTGTGTCTGTGTGTGTGTGTGTGTGTGTGTGTGTGTGTGTAATACAGATGTCTACGGGGATTGTGAGTGTGCTTTTAAAAACACAACCCCTTTCTTTATATATATATATATATATATGAAGTTAATGTGCTGGTTAATACTATACAGGATGTGACACAAGGTGCACTGGATTCCAGTATAAAAGCACTTTTTTTTATAGAGCAGCTAAAGCAAAATAAAAAGAGAAAGAGAGAGAGAGAAAATCTGTCTGAGGACGGCGTCACTCTTTTGTCACGTGAGCCTCTCTCTTCCTCCCTCTCTTTTTTGTGTTTTCTGCTGCATTGCAGATGTGGTGAAGGGACTCCACCTCAAAGTAATGCACTCGCACGCACTCTCTCACACACACACACACACACTCTTTTAACAGCAACCGAGCTCACAAAAAGGGAAACGTGTTAGAAAAATAAAAGCTCCAATAAAACACGCAGTTGGTTTCTATATCAATATTAATCCTTTTTTTTTTTTTTTCTCACACTCTCCCAATTATGTGGCTGCACCTTGTTAATGGAGTTTATTGCTTTCTGCCCAAGGACTCGTACTCATTGATTTGGCCTCTGATTTACCCTCTATTTTCCTCCCTCCCTTTCTCTCTGCCTATAATTTATTCCCCATCGCAAATATTGGACACACAGATATTCAATCACAGTTACAAAACGATTACACACACAGACCAAAGCTAATGAGTAAGATCTAGAAAACACACACACACACACACACACACACACACACACACACACACACACACACACACACACACACACACACACACACACACACACACACACAGATACATACTGCCTCCAGGTTAAAGGGAAATTGTGTTTGCAAGAGGGATCAGAGAGAGGAGGTGAAACTTCAAAGAGAGGCTGGGAGGGCACAAGTTAGCTACACTACAATATGTGGGACTTGCCCCCCCCCCCTCTCTCTCTCTCTCTCTGTGAGTTCTTCACAACCCCGGGTGACCCCCACTGCAGTTGTAATTCGCTCAGTAAGCAGGGAGGGCCCTGATTCGCAAGAAACGGGAGGGAGGGGAGTCCCCCAGGGAGACAAGTGTGCATGTGCGTGTGTGTGATGTGTGAAGCGTGAATCAGATACACATCATTTAACCCCCCCCCCCCTCCCATACCCATACACACACATGCACACCTCTCCCACCTTTTTTTTTCCTTCTTCTTTTCTTCATATACTCAAAAGAAACAGCGATGCCAAGCCCAAAGGCCAATATTTAACATTTAGAGTTGAATCCCGAGACACTTCTCAGTGAATTAAAAGCAGTAAATTAATAGAGAGTGGGGTGCGGGTCGCTAATCAAACATGTGCCCGAAACGGACGGCCGCCGAGATAAACGGCTCTCTTTACAGCCCCCGTGTTTCACACAGAGCAGTTTGAAGTGAAGCCTCGAAGGCCGGAGAGCAGACAGGCCTGGAACAGAGAAGCTGATTTCAGGCTTCTTCACAAAAGGACTCACACTACAGACAAATAGGTGCACTGCAAAACACACACGAGTCCGTGACACACACACACACACACACACACACTTTTGCAATATCACGCAACATCTTTCCACACGCATCAAATGATTTTGTAATCTACCTTTTTTTTTTGCAAACACAGTGGGATACACATTTTCACGCATCTTCTTTTAAAATCTTTACCCTTACCTCCCCTACCCAAATATATTAATAAAACTCCAATAACAGGCAACATCGAACATCTAAATCTGATTTCCAAACGACATCTGTCACATCTTCTGTAAAGAATTACAGTAATTAGATCACAGATGTGAATGGAGAAAAAAAACAAATAGAAGACTTTTGTTCAGAAAAGTATGGCCACTAACATAACGAGGATGCGTATTCAAATCCACACAGTCCACACACGCAGTATGAATATCTCAGCAATCTGAGATATGAATCCATAACTCACTAGATGCCAGCGTTGACTGACGCTCAGTCCTGAGATCTGACGGCTCGGTTTGAAAGAGTCTTGGCCCTCGTTGCTTTGAAGTCACTTTAACACAGAGTTTGAGGCAGGAAATAGGATGACTGTAGCCCTAAAAAAAGATCTCAAACGAATAAAGTCTTATCTAAAATACCACCTTGTGTGTTATTTTTTTTTGTGTGTGTGCATCTGTACAGTTAATTTATGCATTTATTTTAAAGGTTAAAGGGCTACTCACGCAATATAGTATTGCACTTCCATAATGTTGGGGGGACTCACCAGAGGCATATTAAAAAAAAAAAAAAAAAAAAAAGAATGGTCGGAATTGAAGCAGCAGAGGCTGAGATATCCTGACTTTTATTGTCATGCAGAAGCCGCGATAAAAAGCTGGATCCTACATTTCCCATAATGCAACTCATCTTTCATTAGCCCCTTTATGTAGAGCTGGGCACTATGAAAAAAAAAAAAAAATCAAATATCACGATATTTTTGACCAAATACATTAATATCGACATTGCAGCGATATTGTAGGGTCGACTATTGGCGCTTTCACAAAATATTTACACAATGAAAGTTTTGATAAATAATCATCAGTAATGTGTATATAATGAATAAGTGGGTAAAGGAAAATAATAGAACTGCTAGAGCAGTCTGGTAAGTTCAGAAAATGACAACACTTTACTGTAATAGAGCCTTTAAAACCAGGAAAGGATTGGGCATCAAGAACCGGTTCCAATTCGGAACCGTTTCAAAAACTGCGATTCCAATGGAATCGTTTCTTTATTGGAATCGTTTGGAAAATTTGGTTTCCAATCCGATCATCGGTTCCAAATGTAACGTGGGAAAGTGTTGGTTTCCGTAGCGGCCCAGGCGCTTGTTCTGTTGCAGCCATGGAGCACAGAAAGCGGCGCTCTAAAGTGTGGCTGAAAAAGCCAGGTACAACTGTAAATCCCCATAGAATCAAAAATAAAATGTTCCTCTTATCTGTGAAATAAGCATGTGGCCCATTTCAACTCCAACCCTCAAAGAATCGGAATCGGGAATCGATAAGAGCCGCGATCGAAAGGAAGAACCGGGATTGGAATCACAATTAGAGGTCGACCGATTAATCGGCCGGCCACCACTGCCTAAAGATAGGCAGCATATCAAGCCGATTAATGGGCAGGCGCATCTGCGGGCAGCCTAATGTTAAAATGTTTAAGTAGCCAAACAGATGTGAAGATTTTTTTTGTGTTCAAGTGTTTTCTTCAGACCTAAAACAAAGACATGCTGCTGGTTGCTACTGTGTGCAGCACCACTATTGTTAACATTGTTCTTTTTTTTTTTTATTGATGAAAGTTTGCTGGATTTTTTTTCTCAGAAGTTTGATAAATGCTGCTAAGTGCACTAAACCTTATTTTTTTCATTGAAAAGTTTATTTGGCAAGATTTATATTTCTTCTTACCTGTTTCCTTTATTTAATATATTTCTTATACATTATTTATACAATATGTGTTTTTACATTATAAATTTTTTATTTAAGTATACAAGTGCAGATTGGTGAAGTGTTCAATAAATGTTTTTGTTCAGAAATTTGGTGTATCTTAAGTATTTATTAGTGTTAATATTATTATATATTATTATCGGCCGACCCTGATTTCTAAAGATCGGCAACGGCCAGAGAAAAACCCATATCAGTCGACCTCTAATCACAATTGTTTAAAAGAAAACGATGCCTAACCCCACTCTATTACGAAATTGAAGACCATATCTAGCCTCGTGTATCGCTATCGATAGAATATCGACATATTTCCTAGCCCTACCTCTGTGCCTCTTAAATGCACTTATGTAAAACTCCACACCTCCAGTGTGTAATGCAGGCTTGTGTGCATGGTTACCACTAATCTGAACTTTATCTAAATTACAGCAGTATCTACATTTTTTTTTCATTATCTCCATAGCCCACATAGATCGATAAACTAAAACGTTAGCCCTTAACTCTTCTTAACAGCTTTTTGACTTTTTTTTTTTAATTTTAAGTCTGAAAAAAAACATGACACATACATAAGAAAATATTGCAACGTAGATCTCCCAGCCCTTAAAACACACAGTAGTAGTTGGAAGAGAAGTCATGGCTTTGTCTGTTTGCTGGATTCCTCCTTTCCTTTTACCGAACCGTATCTCTCTATCTAATCCCACACAGTCTTAATTCTATTCCAGTGGGCCTTATTTAATTAAACATTTGTGTAATTACTTTTGCGAATAATACTCAAAACGTGTTCTGGATTTAGCGATCGACAGGGTGGGTGACTGGTCGCACACGCTGACCCGAGGGTCTGTTAAACAGTTTAATTAAGGTCTTTAGTGTGTAAGCGAGGTTCTAACAGTAGCTTGTGTCACAAAAAAAAAAAAAATGGAAATAACTCGCATTTTCTTTCCTTTAGTTTTTGTCGAATCAGCTGTCTTTCATCGTCACCCATCCTCACTTCCTCCTCCCCCTCTCCATCCCCCCACCCCCTCTCACGTTACCTCTTTTCAATCTCCTTCCGCAAACTAATCTGGTTTTTTTTTTTTTTGCTCTCTCTCTCTCTCTCCTCCAGGAAAACAGACGTAAAGTTTGCTTCATCTCTCAGGTAGCAGATTCATTTACTCAGCAGCTCGCCTCTATTCTGCACAGGTTATCAGCTATTATTATTTACAACCACAGGCTACAGGGGAACAGAGGATTATGAATGTGTGTGTGTGTGTGTTCAGGGAAGGCGGTCCACATTAAACATACCCCCCGCCTTTTTTTCTTCTGCTCGTCACCACAAATTATTTTTTCCCCCCCTAAGAATCTCTCTCCATCTCGGTTCGCTTTACTTTGGATGGCCCCTCTCTCCGAGCCCTGATCATCAATCTAAACTCCCCTCCACCTCCTGAAAACATAGGACCCTCTCGCTTCACACAATACATAAACATTAGGCAGAAACAATTACCCCGCTTGGCATATTGTACCGAGAAAGTTCGATATGAAAAATGATTGCTTTTTGTGTTGAACGGAAAGAACAAAATGGAAACACACGAGACAAGGTCTCTCCAATGAGCACGGCGAAATATTTCTTTCCCAAAGGGAGTCTACCACATTAAACACTGAAGAAAATGTGATCAAAGTAAATATAACACATCTATCTTTTATATTCCCCAT
Source organism: Perca fluviatilis (assembly GCF_010015445.1). Lineage (NCBI taxonomy): Eukaryota > Metazoa > Chordata > Actinopteri > Perciformes > Percidae > Perca > Perca fluviatilis. Next base: position 9,204,142 of record NC_053125.1, read on the forward strand.
CCTTATAATTTACTACGGATATCAATTTCTATTATTTATACATGACTTTGGTTTCAAATTTGTCCTCCTAACAAAACAGTCACAGTCAAAGTAATCCTGATCGATGGCCTTTTCAATCAGAAAGGTATGAGACTTGTGAAATGACAAGTAAAGTAGGCTTGAATTCCTTTGCATCATAACCTAAGTCTCCAGTAGAGATTCATGGCAATTCATTTGAACACAATCAGAAACAGACACACACAAAAATCGGAGGAAGCGATCCATGTGAAGCATGGTGTTTTTGCATGTCACGAACAAGAGGTGCTTAGTTGACTAATCCATGTGTGAATAAAGACTTAAAGGACCGCTCCAGGGATTTAGTATTGCACTTCCGTAAAGTTAGGGGACTTGCAAGAGACGGATAGAAAACACGAATGCTCAAAATTGAAGCAGCAGAGGCTGAGAAATTCGGACTTTTAGTCCTTACTATGGGTCAAGCCCCCCACCTCCCCTCCACATAACGCAATATGTTGGCATGTTATTATCTTTTAGACCTTCCGTGTCTGGTACACACCCACATATTGGCGGCTGTGGGGCTCAGGTGGCAAGATCGGTCGCCTACCAATTGGAAGGTTGGTGGTTCGATCCCTGGCCTTTGCAGTTCTGTGCCGAAGTGTCCTTGGGCAAGACACTGAACCCCGAATTGCCCCGATGCTGCACCATCGGTGTGTGAATGGTTATCTGATGAGCAGGTGGCACCTTGTACGGCAGCCTCGGCCACCGGTGTTTGAACGTGTGTGAACGGTGAATGGTTCCTGTACTCTGTTGAAGCGCTTTGAGTAGATGTTCAGACTAGAAAAGCGCTATATAAATACAGTCCATTTACATTTCCTTACTCTTGCCTACCGACCCCAGGGAAATGTTGCGTTTCAGCTTGGGTTGGGTTCATGTTTGGTTTTTATTTGAAACAGGAATCCCATTGGGAGTATGACTGCATATGTTTAAAACAAAGTTGTATAAAGCCTTTTTGTGGCTCCAGAAGGAGCTGTGCCGGAATGATATCCTCAAGTGATGTCACGTGAGTCCGTGTCGGCAGTTGGGGCTTTTTTTTTTTTTTTTTTTTTTAAATGGAAGAAATCTGGGGGTGTGGAGTCAGAAAGAAGGGAGGTCACTAAACCTCCGCAGCCCGCTCCTCATCTCTGCTCTACTAGCATTAACACAGCAGAATCTGCAACTAAACTGATCGGTGGCCGAGTTGCATTGTGGTTAATGTTGGCCCGAGGAAAGGAGGATTGCCTGGAACAAAAAAAAAAAAAAAAAAAAAAAATAGATGATATTGCTGGTAATATAATTCATAGTACTTTATAATATTTTATTCATACATTTTATTTATTTATTATTAAACTGTACATTGTGAATGAATACCTCAGCTACGTTACCTGGGCGTGTGACGCAACTATGTCATGGCAGGTGTGTTGCGCAGCGCCAAGTGTAAAAATCTCGATGAGCGGTTCTTAAGAAAGCTGCAAGCAACACCACAGGCCAAGCAATCGGCCCGTTTCCAACGGGCACTGGACTAGTGAATTAAATCGAGCAAAGCCACGGCTTTAGGGTGCCCAACTGGCAGTACCAGCGGGGGTCACGTCGTGTCTCGAAGATGCCGGTATGGCCCCAGGTTTTGGGCTTAGTTTTAGGCCTTTGTGTTGCTGTACTCCACACCTCCAGTTTGCATTGCATTTTTCTGTTAGACTTCAAAGTCTCCAATCCAAACGCAACATTACTCAAGTGATGTCACTAGGGTAACCGTCTTAAGTACATACATTACACGGAATATTTATGGCATGGGGACAGCGACGGGGTAGCAATTAAAAAGAATTTGAGTTTTTTTGTGTTTTTAGACGAGAATAGCACATTGAGTGATAGAGGGTCCACAGATGATGTGCGGGCCTCGGGGGTTAGGGGTTGGGGGGGTTTGTGCAATGCTTGGCCAGCCACAGTAAGAACAGCTCTTGCAGTGCAATCACAAGCTACACCGTCAGGCTCCATCAGTACCCCATCACGCTGATGATTTCCTCATCCTCTCCCACAACCTGCACACACACTCACCACCACCACGTCAGCGTGTGTGTGTGTGTGTCTGTGTGCATTTGCGAGTGTGTGTGTGCGTGTGTGTGTTAATGTGTGTCATTATGTTAAGTGCGTTAAGTTGCGAGAGACATTTTCTGCCGTTGTTGCTCATGGATCTCGGGATGCCAAAGTGTGTGCGCATTTACGTACACACCTTCGCGTGTGTGCGTAAATGTCAGTGTAATAATGAGTGTGTGTGTGTGTGTGTGTGGTTATGCATTGTGTCGAGGGAGCTCTTGGCCCCTCGTTTAAGGGTCGAAAGATTCTGATCAGCCCCAGACTCCATTAACAGAGCCAGGGAGGACGGGAGGGGTTTTCTTGTGCTGCCGAGTGGAAAATTGAGTCCATGTCGCAAACTAATCAAATCGCACCAAAGGTGGATCGAAGAAGAAGGGAACACGAACGAACACACACACACACACACACACACACACACACACACACACACACACACAAACACACACACACACACAGGGCTGACAAGTATCTAGGCCATCACACAAAGTCGCTGACACACACAGAAGATGTGGACTGAGCAGATGGCTGCAGAACAAAAAGTCTGCAAGGGTCTCTGTGACAGCCTCGCTTCAGCATGGCTTCGTGTGCGGCTAACATTAGCACGGAGCCCTGTGGGGGAAACGAAAAAAAAAACCCAACCCCATTTGTAGAGCGTGCGCTGCAGAGGGACCGAGTTGACCGTTGCACCCGTTGGTGGTAGAACCAGGAAGACTTTTTGCTAGGACATGTGGTCGGCTGGAAGGATGTCGCTGAAGATGGCCAGAGGGTGTGTGTGGGACTTCCTTTCCAGCAGGTCAAACACGCTGCGCTGACATGCTATACTCTTCGTGGAGTTATTGCTTTTATATCCCAGGCTTTGATAATCACAATCCAATAAGAAGGTGGATGGGCTGGTGTGTGTGTGTGTGTGTGTGTGTGTGTGTGTGTGTGTGTGTGTGAGCTTCACTCTTCCCGGATCTGCTCCTTTTTTTTTTTCCTCCAACTTTACACCACTGCATTGTGGTACGCATAGTTCTCAAGGGGGTCAGTGTCGCCAGTATAGGGTAGCCCTAACAACCGTGTTCAGGTGTCCGCCGAGTCCTCTCCTCCCCCCCCCCCTCCCCCCTCCCCACCTGCGTCTCTAAGCGCTAGGACGTTGTTTTGGTTTTGGATTTTGGGACCTTCTTGCCGTTCTGGAGCACGGGCGACTCACTGGAGGTCTTGGGCGTTTTCCTGGGCGGACTCTGCTCGGCAACGTCGTGTAGAGAGGGCTCCCGGTACATGGCCACTGGGGAGGGAGAAGGGTGCAAATAGTTGAGTTAGACTTACACCTTGTTAACCGATAACGTAGTCACCTAAAGTTTAGGTGACTTACAGTACACATCAATATAATAAAATAACATAATACAGCACTGTACTGTATTTTTAAAGATGATTTTTTGGGGGGCATTTTAGGCCTTTATTTGACAGGACAGCTGAAGACATGAAAGGGGGGAGAGAGAAGGGGGAGTGACGTGCAGCAAAGGGCCGCAAGTCGGAGTCGAACCCGGGCCCGCTGCGTCGAGGAGTAAACCTTTATATATGGGCGCCCGCTCTACCAACTGAGCTATCCGGGCGCCCTGTACTGTATTTTTAGCGGTCAACAAGTAACTGTAATGTATAAAGAGCATGTGAATATCCCTGTCTTGTCTGTCTCAATGTTCAGTACCCTTAAGTTATTTGCCCACATGTAAATTGCAGTTCCTAAATGTACCGGTATGTCAATTGTTCTTTAAATTACTCAAAGGATCCTAATGATTTTTTTTTTTCTTTTTTTGTCCAATGGTTTTGTCTTTCTTTTGTGATGTTATCTTGTTATGCCATCATATTGCCCTGTGTTCTGTGTATTATTTGCCTGTTAAAAAAAAAATAAAATAAAATAAAAGGTTATTTGCCCACAGGCTATTCCAAAAAATTACATAAAAGGTAAATGCCTTTTGACCTAACAATTAAAGCTCCAGGTCCACTCACTTTATTCCTTTCTAGAGGTAAATGGGACTGTTCTGTCAGCCTTATATTTCCAATGTCTATTTTCAATGTCAATATTGAACTTTGACGCTTAAATCAAAGTCTGTTTGCTAATTCCATAACACAATGATGACTGAATACTTGACTGACCATCCAACGTTAATCTCTACGTTCTTGAAGGATGGTGACAACACCAGGGTTTCTGCGGGTTTCTCCAAGTCAAATTTAAGACTTTTTAAGACCTTTTTAAGACTGCTTCATGTAGTTTTACTGGAACATAGGGTCAGTTTCAGCAAATATGACAGAAAGGTAGTTTTAGAAGTCTTACCTACTTCACCTTTAAGACCTATATCACAACATAAAAGTACAACGAAATGCAACACTTCAGCGAATTTGAGACTTGTCAAGGCCTAAAATTTTGATTTTGAAATTTCACTTTTAAGACCTCTCAGGAACCCTGAACACTCACTGGTCCCTGACTCTGGAACAGCGTGCACAGTATATACCAATCTGTAGTACCTTCAATGAGTTTGGGCAGGAAGTGTGCTGCTCCCTTCGTCTTCTTGACACGGTTCCCTTTCATGACCTGTCCATCTCGGTTGATGCCGATGTACCACGCCCGACCCGACTGGGTCTGTCTGTACAGGATGGAGGAGTAGGTGACGTAGTAGTTCTCAAACACGCTCTCCTTAAACTTACACTCGGGCGTGAAGTGTTCCTGAAAGACACACAAACACACAGAGAGAGAGAGAGAGAGAGAGAGAGAGACGCACACACATCAGGTCAGAGGAGAAGAATAACACATTTGGTGTGTCTGCTATTTTTTTTTTTTTTTATCTGTTCTATTATTTATATATTTACTCTGCAATTCCACTGGACTCAGCTGGGAATGGGAGGAAATGGGTCCCACATTTCATCGAGACAGGGTTACAGGAGCAGCTGCAGCTGCGTTAACAAACTGCACGCACACACACACACACACACACACACACACACACACACACACATCCCAACATGTGCACACGCCTGTTTGCCAAGCGGTTTGTGAGATGGGATGCCATAACTCAGCCGATTTCGGTTTACCTGTAACAAACAACAATCGCCCGGATCCTTCACCCCTCTATGGTTTAACTGTTGGCCTTCAGCGCCCACCCACCCACCCACACACACACACACACACACCAAGCACTGCATTAGTACGTCAACACCAGTCCGGGACATCCCCCACCCTCCTCCCTCTATCTCCCTCTCGTTACCGCTCTCACATATTCCCTCTCTCTCTCATATTCTGCCTCTCCTTCTCCACTTCATTCCCCCCATCCCGTCGTCATTTGGTAACCTTGTTGAGGAACAAACCAATTTGCAGGATTGATTTGGAGCCTTGATGTGACGGAAAAGGCCTGAATAAGGAGTTTGCTCTCTCTCTCTCATTTCTCACCCACCATTCCTCTCACCCACTCCTCCTCCCCCATGCTCTCCGTCTTCGCTCGCCGCTTGTCTGCCACCGCAGGGCCCTAACGTCTGCCTATATCCATTGTACCGCACATAAACAAGCTAATTACATCGACTGTATCGCCCCATTCTTTAATTACACATCCATTCACTTAGGCAGCCGTTCATTTCCTCGCCCACCCATTAACTTAGCTCTAATAGCACAGAGTGAAATCCAAAGGTCTGGAGTCTCTCGGAAGGTGTAATAACAGATTGCTATCATTAACCGTGTTTGCACTGCAGTGTGTGTGTGTGTGTGTGTGTGTGTGTGTGGTGTGTGTGTGTGTGTGTGTGTGTGTGTGTGTGTGTGTTCCAACATTTTGGAAGGACATTTCCACAGTTTCCTACTGGAACAGATCATATATGGCAAAGGTCATGTTTGTGTGTGCTTTCACAGCCTAAAAAAAGAGGTCACATTGGCAGGACCAGTGGAGCAGCTGTGGAAAGTAACTAAGTACATTCACTCAAGGACTTCAGTACAATTTTGAGGTACTTGTACTTGACGTGAGAATCTTCATTTAATAAGAATTTAGACTTTACTCCTCTACGTTTCAGAGAAATTGGATACGAAAATGAACCTGATGTTTCATCACAGCCAGGATTCCGATCTATTTTGTATTTCTTTGTGTATTTGTTTATTTCATATCATTGTTCAATATGTTCGTTTACTGTATGTATGCACCATTGGCAATAAACCCCTTTCTGATTCTATATTTTTTTGTTTGTAGATGCAAATTAAAATTACCAGTCGTCGTGTTTTTGTTCTAGAGATTTTGTGCTTTCTGTCCCCAGAGTCAGAATTAAACATGGAAAAGCAGCATTCTGTTGTTGTTTTTTTGGCACCACATATGTGGAATTAACTCCCAGAAATCTGCAGGTCCGCCGCGACCCTCACTTCTTTGAAATCAAGGCTGAAGTCACCTATTGTGTCTTTAGCCGAGCTGTGTCCTCATCTCATCTCAAGTGTCTACAGTGTTGACAGCAAACAAATGCAAAGACATAACACTTGCCCACACAGAGGTTGAGCAGATTCGCTCTCCTTAAACTACATCCAAGTAACAGAACTCAATGCAATACAATATTACAACGCTTGTTGCCCCGGCTGAGAAAAGATGGTGGACGTAATCGCTTTTCAAATCCATGTTTAAGCCTTAAAGTGACCATATTATGCTCACTTTCAGGTTCATAATTGTATTTTAAGGTTGTACCAGAATAGGTTTACTTTTAATTTTCAAAAAGCACCACATTTTTGTGCACATTGCTGCAGCTCCTCTTTTCACTTTGTGTTCAGGTCTCTGTTTTAGCTACAGAGGGAGACATCTTTTCTTCTGTACCATCTTTGATTGCACTCGCACATGTGCGGTAGCTCAGATGTAGATCATGTCAGCTAGCTAGCTCCATAGACGGTAAAATTAAGCCTGTTTCTTCAACTTCGGTCAGTTACAAGGCAGGATTAGCTGGGAGACTTCTTCTGAACGAGGGCGCACATGTTAAGTAGTTCTTTTGTAGATTATGGTGAACTTGGTGTGTTGTAGCAGTGCTTTGGCATGGAGAACGAGGTAGCATGCTAGCGCTAGCATGCCAATGGTTGCGGTTAGCCAGCTTGTTTCGACTAATGACGTAAAAAGCCGTGCAGATTTTGAAGGCAGAAGGCAGGACACTTCAGAAACTCACTCAAAACAGCATGGATGGATTTTTTTTTTTAAAGTTTGTATGCGTGTGGAAGCACCAGAGACACAAAGTAACACCCCAAATCCCAGAAAAAGTGAGTTTTTCATAATATGGGCACTTTAAATGCTAAAACATAAGAAGGCAAGGAACAAACATGAGCACAAATCTGCTCCGTTTTCAGAGAATTGTTCATTTATCATTTCTCCTTGTAAAATACACCTTTAATATTTCATGTATTTTAACTCTGCGTAATGCTTAGCGTGGTGCTACACGGACAGAATCCCCCAGCAGGGAAACAGAAAGACTCAAGCACACTCACCTCTGCAAGCATGCAGGGACTTCATTTCTTTTTTTTTTTTTGTCCAAAACCTTTCAGTGTTATACTTTTTTTTCATCTGGCATTTTTAAATATATAAAAAAAACTTTGTAGGGACTTTCAACCGTCACATATTGCCTGAAGACGGTCTAGTACAGAAACGTTGCCGACTATTTCACTTTTATTTATTTTCTGTTAGACAGTTAGACAGTGTGCGTGAGTTTCTTTGCAACTTTTGACCTGCTTGTCCCCCACCTGTCTCACGTTGCAGATAGTGCAAAGTATTTCTCTGTAACCGTCACATATCTAAATGTATTTTAATTCAATCAGTCCCATCTCCCATCTTTTGTCCTGGCCCGAAGCCAACCACATGTACTTGGTCCCAAACACACAAACTCGTGGGGTGCCATCAAGCGCTGCAGCTTAATAGGATAACACACTATTAAGCAGTCATTTATAGAGAGCCATTATTCACACACAGCAGACGCACAGGCGACGGACGCACATCTGTCTGCAGAGCGTTTACTCTTGGCTGATTTGATCGCTTCCTCTCGATGGCAAACTGAGAACAGGGCTTCCTTACGCCTCTTCACGTCCAACTAACAAGATGCAGAGCTCCACCGAAAGAAAAACAGTGTGCATTCATCCGACAGCTGACCAGTTCCTTTACAAATTAAGATTGTTGCACACAAAACACATGTAGTTTATAAAATATGATGGTTTTATTATAAATTAAACTACCCAACAATATACAGGCCTACAAGTCCAGCTGAAATGATTAACCCCTAACCCCCTCACCCTGTTTGGATCCTTTCCACTTTCGAAAATGTGCGGTATTTTTCTGCATAGAGTACTTTCACTTTTAATACTTTAAGTACATTTCCCTGATCATACTTACATACTTTCAATTAAGTAACATTTTCAACGCAGGACTTTTACTTGTAAAAGCACTTAAACAACGGATACTTCCAGGGGCGTCGGACTGGTGGGGGAAAAGGGGACTGATTACCCAGGTCCCAAAAAGATGCTAGAATGAATAGCTGTGGATGCGGGATAGAAAATGCCTTTCTACAGCGCCCAGAATTTTGTGCCACGGCCCTGGATACTTCTTCCACTACTGTCAACTGAGTCCAATAGCTCTCACTCCCCCTCATCTGAAAGACAAGCCAGACTTAATTCTCACCGCTGCGGTTCCTCTTGTGTCCAGCAGGGGCTGCTCCAAACACACAGGCGGTCTGGCCCGGAGCTCCTGTCTCCTGGTCATGCTGCTGTTGCTGCACAAAATGAACTCTGTGTCTACTTGCCACTCCATAATGCTCAGCTGTCCCCGAAGGGCCTCTCTTAGCACGCTAAAACCACTCGAGGTCTCAGAGCAGCTACGACTCCACACATGGATTTCTTTCTGTGCTGCTATTTATGCACCATACCCCGTGTGTGGTTTTGTTTTTCTAAATATTTTAGGCAGAATTTGCTGAAACGTCCCATCATGTCGCATTCTACGAAATAGGATGCAGACGGATATAAACAAACAAGCAAAAAATCGCAGTATGATATCATTGCTTGCTTGTACAACTCCAGGGCCTAAAAGCTGTTTTTAACTGACTTTAGGAAGATATGTAGGTGTTGATTTCACAGAATTGCTGACTATTCAGATAAAGTCATGGCCAGTGAAAAAATATCCATAAGCAAACACTTAAATTTACAAAGAAATCCTCTCGAAAAACACACAGATCCTTTTAGAGGAGGCAAGAAGATTGTGTGTGTGTGTTTGTACATCCACTCATGCGTGTCTGCTGTTGTGACAGAGAGACATGACGGATCCCTCTTACATCGGTGGGAGGCCACCCGGCGCCAGATGACACACACACACACACACACACACACACACACCAACAGTGACGGATGGACTGGTTGCCTCCCGTCATCGCTCACCCCCCACAGACAGAAGAGAGGGGACAGGACGAAACGAGAGAAAGAGGAGAGAAGAATGAAATGGCGAAAAAGACAGCATGAGAGGCGAGGAAGGAGACGGAGAGAAAGTACAGTAGGATTATTCTCCAGTAATGACCCCCCACCCCCCCCACCCCCCCCTCTCGTCTCATTTCCATCAATGTACACCTAAAGATATCATTCCGCCCCGTTTCGCAGGCTGCCATTAACCATTGATCCCACCCCCCCGTGCGCTCAGCTGGGGAATTGATTCAATGTGAAAAGTCAATAGGCATTAGTCCAGAGAAGAAAGAAAAAAAAAAGCCCGGATTAGTCTTTGATTGGACGCGCGATGCGGCGACACAACCGGGCGTGAAGAACGTAAAAACGATTTACACGCCGCGATCGAGCAAACCACAGGTTGATCCACCCGCTTTCAGTCGCCGGCACTTATCGACCGCATCCCAGAGGACAAACGTATTTTACCGCGTGTCGATAGGGCCCACGTATGACCGGGGCCTGTTATGTGTGCTCACTGTACACGACAAGGGAAAGGCATTAGAGATGTGTTGTGTTTTCACAGCTCTCTGTAAATGATGTCTGCGGTAACATGTGTCAGCAACTACAACGGATCAATACTGGCTCTCCTGTCACAGATGTACCGGCCACCAAATGCACACTGGGAGGATGGATGGCCTCCATTCAAGCAAAAATGGGCTTTTGCAGGCCGGCGCCAATGTTTATGATGGATCGGACAGATAGGCCCACTAAGCGTGGGACAATGTCTGTGTTATGAAGTCCTCAGCCGAGTCCCAATTTAGGACAGGGAGATCCATTGTCAAGACCAACAAGTCCCAAGTCCCAAGTCCAATCTTTGTGTTTCAAGTCCACCACAAAAAACGATGACGCACCCTCACCAAATGTAATGCCATTTTACTTTATTTAAATAGATTAATTTGTTTGTAGTCAATTTACATACATATTTGACAATGATTCCTTTAAAAAAATAAAATAATATTTTTAAATAAACTTAAAGATGTGGTAGGCAGTTTGTTTTTGTCATTGTTTGGTCCAAAATTCTATAATAAATCTTTCAGCATATTGAGATTCAAGTGGTCTGAGAGAAAACTTCTGCACCACCCTTTGGCTCTGTTTTCAGGCTTTACAAAATCTAGCCTGTGATGGGAGACTTTGGCCAATCACAGGTCATTTCAGAGAGAGAGAGAGAGAGAGAGAGAGAGAGAGAGAGAGAGAGAGAGATCCTTTTGGCTGTTCTGTGCATGTATGTGTATGTATTGCCCGTGTAACAAAGAGGGGAGAGGGAGAGCTGCAGGGAGAGGTCTTACTCTACTTCAAATTTTGCCGTTTTTCTTTTTTTTTTTTGCTTCCTACTCACTGCAGCTTCAACTTTTTGTATGTTATTTTTCTGTGACTGAATCATTACAGTCGTCCTCCATCACATTTTAGAGGGGAATATCGCACTTCATTTCACTTCATTCCACTTAAAGGTGCCGTAGGTAGGATTGTGAAGATCCAGGACTTAGCCAAAACATTTTAACATCGACAACTTCTCAGTCCCTCCTCCCCTTTCCGCTAAAGCCCAAACGGTCTCCTAAGCCCCTCCCCCCACAAGGGAGAGCTGTGCACGATGGTGCGCGTGTGAAGATGGGGGGGGGAAGGGGAGGAAACCTATGAAATGCGTGTTCCTGAGCAGTGATTAACACGCAGTTATTTTCAAGAAAAAGTTTGTACAAGCAATCCTGTGTCTTTGTTGCATGGGGGATGAGGGTCATGTCATGATAAAGGCCAACAGGTCAAGTTTGCTTCACAACGAGTGAGTCAAGCGGCCGTCTGTCAGATCCCATCTCCAGCCCCGCTGTCTCTGTCCTGTCCCTCCTGTCTCTTCATCTCACAATCCCCCCCAAAAAAGAAGAAACTGTCATTAAAATATCCTGCGGGGAAACATTTCCTTTTTTGAGGGATGGCTCGGGTTGTAAAAAAAAAACATACTTGATTGATGATGAACTGAGAGCTGTTTTTCTTTCATCCAAAAAAAAGCCCCTTGATTCAGTGGGGTTTGGGAGTTTGTGACACGGCACAGGAAAACCCCTTCAATGGCCCCGAGAAGAGAGTTTGTGTATGACGCAATTATACGTAAAGCATTTTCTATCATAACTTTACATTGAGAACATCTGACGATCTGAGATGAGTCAATAGCAGTGCAATACGAGGTTATGCTTCAGTGCTACTTTGTGTTTAATCATGAAGCTATTGAAAAGACTATGGAGCAGTGGGAATTAGGGCTGGGAGATATGGAGAAAATCAAATATCACGATATTTTTGACCAAATACCTCAATATCGATAACGCAACGATATTGTAGTGTTGACTATATAATGACTAAGTGGCTAAAGGCAAATAATAGAACAGTTACAACAGTCTGGTACTGTAATGCACCCTTTAAAACCAGGAAAAGACAAGACTTATGCCATATTGTGATTTCCAAAATCTAAGACGATATCTAGTCTCATATCACGATATCGATATGATATCGATATATTGCCCAGCTCTAGTGGGAATACAGGATTTTGGCTGAGGATAACCTTGAAATAAAGTGGGGGCCTTTTGCTGTCCCTGTATAGTGAATGATGAAATATTTACCTGCAGATGCGACTCTTGTCAGAAGGATAAGAATCAGCACTAAAAGAACACAGAGCAAGGTTAGGCTTACACAAGCTTGTTTAGCAGCAACTCTGATTATTATCTGAGCAAATGAGCAGACAAAAAAACAACTTTAATTGAGGACAAACAGCTGAGGGAAGCAGCACAGGAGCTTGCAAAATAATTGTCTAAAGATAGGAGTAATTATCATGCGTTAATTTATGTACAACATGTAGCCCCGCTGTGTTGCCATCAGCACTGCTCTTTCAAATGCTTTGTAGAAACTAGGGTTGGGTATTGTTTGGGTTTTTTCCGATACCGGTGCTAAAATATTACTTTTAAAACGGTGACAGTGCCTAAACGAAGCCTGAACAGATGCTTTTAAAAAGAAAAAGAAATATATATTTAAAAAAAAAAAGAAGAAAAGGAGCACAAAACATTTAAAAACAGCTTGTTTATTGCTAAGGCCATATGATCAAGATTAAATGATTGATTAAAAATGTAATAACAACAACTTATTACAAGAACTTATTTCACCAGTAACGTGAAATTGCTGGTAAACGACAAAAACAACCACTAGATGGGAAAAGGGTATTTTACAATAACTTTGAATGCACCACGAGGCTTAGGCTACCTGTTTCAAGTGAACGCACTGTCTGTGTTGTTTCTTTGTTACGTCCCGCTGTTGGAATCCTCTCCAGTAAATTACAGTCACACTTTACACCCTTTAGCTGTCAGCACTGTAACCGTGTTTAATCCAGCTGCTAGCTAACGGTAGGCTAACGTTACCTGCTGCCAAGTGTAGTGTTAACTAGCATCACGTGCAGCGATGATTCTGTTGCCTGTAACGACCGTTTCGGAGCATCAGAGAGATGTGCAGGCATTTCAGTGTCACCGAAATGAGGCACCAAAATCTGCGTTGCTATTCGGTCCGGGTTAGAACCGGGTCTCGGTACCCAAACCTAGAAGAAACTAGGACCGGGTTAAAATAATGATCTCTTTAATAATAGCCAAATAAGATCAATAATCACTTTGTTTGAGTGATCTGATCCATACAATCCAGAAAGTGATGTTTTAGTGTATGCCTTTTCACCACGGATGTATAAGTAAAAAGTACTTTAAACATACTTTTTTGGGGTGTCAATCCTTAATGTAAACATCAACCTGGTAGCCTAGAAATCTAGACGCACCCTAGCGGCAGCAAATGTAATTTGCAGCCAGGGGGGGTCTAGCAGCTCTCCGTTGGCTTGCGAGCTGGAAAAACCAAACTCTGGCTGGGCCAATCACATTGTGTTGTAGCGCTATCCTATTGCATTCAGAGGGAATGTCGAAGACAATTGTTTATCCCGCCCCTTGGATTGAGCCCTGCCAATGGGGAGTTCCCAGACCCTACATCTTGATGTGGGTCTGGCTTGTCAGGCTATCAACCTGGTGCATTATAGAAAATTATTTCAGGGTATCTTCTTGTTTGTACAATTTACAGCATAGGTTCTCTGAGAATCCTCTTTTATATCCAACAATTGGCATTGTAAGTGAAATGTCCCTACTCGAATAGATACAGAATTGAATCAGAAATGTAATCAAATGGGGAAATCATTGGCGATACCCAGTCCTAGTAGAAACCATCACTCAGCACTAAAGGAAGGAAACTCAGAAACAGTCTACGTAAAAAAAAAACTATTACAAAAGCATTGTTATCTCGGGTGGATAACCTATAGCCATTTCAAGTGTTAGAAAAACATCTGCACGCATTAAGTGAAAAACAAGCTCTGTCAAGTCCAATAGTCGCAGCAGCAAAGCGTCTGAAAAGCAACATTTGTCTGGCTGACTCGCACTACAACTTGTAAGCAGTGCTGTTAGCAAATGCTTCACTCTGAAAAAAGAGATGTGTCATCCTTACTCTGGCTGTGTGTGAGTGTGCTGTATTACTGTGGGATAGCACGCTGCAAAGAACTGACAAGGGCCAACGATTGTAGTTCATAGCAGGCACATTTTAATAGATTTGTGTCTTTGACTCAACATATTGCACATATATGTAGAGTTTGATGTAAAGAACAGAGCTGAGCATATTTGAGATGTATTGCTGTTTGTAATAATAACCGATTAAGAGCGTCAGAAAAAAAAAAGATACCTTCAATGTAGCGGTTGTGTGTGTGGGTGATCATGTTGGGAGTTAGCAGGCTCTAATCCAGTTTAGAATTTCGGGGGTTGGTAACCCTTTTTTGTACAGTTATATAAGAGATTATACCTATAACACAATTCTTTTGTGAAATAATTACATAGCAGTTAAGTAGATAATGTTGCTGGATTAAATAAAAGAAAATCAAAATTCAAGATATTTCTATAGATAAGCACAAATGTCTTTAATCACTCATCTTACTTTGAAATGCCTTGTATTTTGAGTTATTCTCTATGAGATCATATTAAGGGTTTTTGCAGGCTTCGACAAGTCAAATTTAAGACTTTTTAAGACCTTTATGAATGAAATGCAAGACCTACTGTATATCACTACATAGAAGTACAACGGAATTCAGAGTCACAAAAATAACGGATAATTTTTATTATGAAATCTATAATAGTTCATAGACTACGTTCTTATCTAACAAATCTATAACTCTTAGAATCAGCAAACGTGTTTAATCCAGGTCTAATCTCCTTCTAATACTTTTCTCTTGTTGTTCTTTCACATAATTAGGACGAGAAAAGTGTACAAACGGGCCACGTCAAATTATTCCAAGGGACACACACGAGGGGGTCCCTTTCTCTTTCTTCTAAACTGAGAACCTCTGCTCTACAGCTTTTGGGTTTTTTGTTTTATTTTGCTGCTTTTGAAACCAAGGCTGATGAGAAAAGAAATATGGGGGTCATAAAGCAGAAACAAAGAGCTGAAAGACGCTAAAATGGGAACTGCAGAGTTGGGTGCTAATTCTGTATGGGCTCCTCATGTGCACATAGACATTTGATCCATTCTAAACATAAAAATATTGATTATAGCAGCTTTAAAATGCTCAAACCCCCCCCCTCCCAAATGTACAAACCTTAGGGTGGAATTGTTTGGTCTACTGCTGCTGAGTTAAGAAGAGTTAGCATGAGCGGTCATAGCTAGCAGACAGAGCATCATCTAGGGAAACTCCAGCTTGAAACCGGCACAGTATTTTGATATTTTTAAACACGGGATATAATGTCAAATGCACACTGTAATCTAGGCTTGAAAAAATGTTCCAAATTCGACTCACAAAATGGCATAGTCCTTCTCAAGGAAGCAGTGATTTTGGAACAATGTGACATTTCTCCCAGCTCACCATCGAATCACAGCAAAGACCTCACAGCAACCTAACCGCTGGCTTGAAAGGTCTTTTTCTCTGTCAGAGATTCCACCTCTCGGCCTCTCGGCGCTCTGGTGAACTCTCGTGAGTGTCTACGAGTTGCTGACCGGCAGAGAAGAGAACAAAGTTTTTAGCAGTTCAGACGGAGAGGGGTCCTCATCTGTGCCAACATTCTGGCATTTACAGGGACGCCCTGAGGAGGGCTGGAGCTCGACCAGAGCTCTGACACACACACAGACTAAATGGCATCTTACACACACACACACACACACACACACACACACACACACACACACACACACACACACACACACACACACACACACAAGCAAGTTTAAAGATACATCCAAAAACAGACATGGTGGATAAAATCTGACTGCACAAAAGAACGAATAAACTAAGACTCACGCACAACCCTCTGACTAGGATTGGGCATGGAGAAACTTGTTTTTTTTTCTTTTCTTTTTTTAAAATTGGAATCAAATCCGATCGTTGGTTTCGAAATTTAACATGCGCTAATTTAATTTTCCGCAGCGGTTACCGTAAACCTAAACCAGGTGCTTGTTGTGTTACATCCATGGAGCACAGGGAGCAGCGCTCAACAGTGTGGCTTTCTATTTTACGTCTTTGGTCTGAACTGGGCTTAACTGACACAAACTCACACGCGTACAAATGAGTGGAGGTGAAAAAGCAGAAACACACACGCAAACTGTAATGAGAACAGCTGGAGAGGGTGCAGGCGGGTGCACAAGGGGGAGGAAGCAGAGAGGGGGGGAGGAAGCAGAGAGGGAGGGAGGGAGGGAGAGAGGGATGTCCTCTGCTGCTCACCTTGACTGCCAGACTCTCGCTGTGCGTTTGGGGATTTTCCAAAGGGAACCAGAGATAACCTGCCTTACCTCTACTCTGCTTTTTTTTTTTCAAACTCTCCTTGTCCACTCCTCTCTTGTCTTCATTTACTTTCTCTCTTTTTTCTCATCCCCTCTTTCTCTCAGCATCTTCTCCATCTACCCCCATCCTTCACATTACCTCCCATCTCCTTCCTACGGGCCACGTTACTGCTACATCAGAGGAGGAAGCTGTGTGTGTCTGTGTGTGTATGTGTGTTGTGTGAGTGTGACAAGGGGTGTGTGTGTCTGTGTGTGTCTGTGTGTGTGTGTGTGTGTGTGTGTGTGTGTGTGTGTGTGTGTGTGGAGGGGTCGATCAGAGTGTGAAAGAGGGAGAGAAAGAGAAAGGAAATGAAGGAGAGGAAAGGAAATAAGAGTGCTGACTCAAAGAAAAAAAGACAAGCGGTTTCTGATTCGATGGGCAGGTAAGGAAGGTCAGAGGAGAGGAGGTGGAGGCAGTGTGTGTGTGTGTGTGTGTGTGTGTGTGTGTGTGTGTTGGCAGCTCGGTCCTCTCAGGTCATACTGTAAGAAGACCTTGTTGAAAAGTTGTGTTGAGGGACCTGACTAATTGCCAGTCTGCCACCTGTCATGTGTGTGTGTGTGTGTGTGTGTGTGTGTGTGTGTGTGGGGTGGGGTGGGAGGGGGGTTTGGAATGAGGAAAAGTGGTACCTACAGTAATGATTTCTGCATAAGAAGCTGCATTAAAGCCAAACTGTCAGACATGCAGCCCAAACTTACAGTTACCCCTATATCGTGCTAATGGGAGCCACTTTTATTAATATATATATATATATATATATATATATATATATATATATATATATATATATATATATATAGAAGTGATCTTATTTAATTATAGAAATATTAACTGTTCATGTTGTGTCAATTGACTACTACAGGATGGAAGAAAGCATTTAGCTGAACTTAAAAGGTACCAAGTGCAGCTTTTGACTATCAGAAATGCAAAAGGAAAGGAAGAAGACAAAATATTCCAAAAAAAAGCATTACGAGGAAGAGAATGCATGAGCTAACATACTTGGTAGGCAGCAAGCATACACAAAATGCAATAACATATTAATCTAATCTTTAAATATAATCGTTTTGGCACACTACTATTCAAGGCTGTGCTGTGGCGCTCTCCAAGGTGCTGATCCTGCTGCAGGAAGCAAGAAACTGGCAAAAAAAAACACACAAAGCAGTGGCAAAGTGCGGCCGGCTGCGAGCTGTCATGCATGTCTGTGGAAAGCTGTGGCCGCCGCTCCGAGCTCGGCCAAACGTAAAAGTAGGGGAACAGTTCAACTTTGAGGGGCAAAGTGCGGCCAGAGAATACCTGCAGCCAATCAATAACAGAGTCCTGTGACTCTTGTGACATTTTGACTTATGTTTACAAAGAATTTCTCCCTCGCCTGAAACACATGAACACGCCTCCCAAAAACATTCGATTATCACTGCGAGCTCCACTTTGCCGCTGCTTGGTGTGTTTTTGGCATTATGGAGCTATCCAGGCTGCACTCTCTCTCTGTAGCCAGCTGGAATTTTTGGCTAAATAACTTACACGTCATGTCATTACCTTTACTTCCTAATATGTCTAATTATACAGTAGATATACTCCTTACTCTGCAGTTCCTCTCAGCTTTACAGAGCTTTTGTAGCATCTTTCAGGTCATTATTTAGGTTTTACAGCGCCCAACTGCACGTAATCTGGCCAGCACCAAAAGGCAGAGTAAGGCGAAAGACAAAGATAGCGGAGCATTTAGCAGCTGCAGAGCCACATATTTTCATCAGGAGTTGATGGAGACCAAAACAGAGCTAAAATAGAGTGAATATTGGACTTACATTCATCAGGTGGACAGAGACTGTCCTCCCCCTGAAAAACGCTCCCATAGGTTGTTTGTTCAAGCAGCAATTACAGCTCCTCTTCATGTTTATAGTGGCGGCGCTTTCTAGTGGCCGAAGTAATTATGACGGGAGCAAAGTTTTTTTTAAACTTTATGGAACAAACAAAGTTCAGCGTCAAGTGCGGAAGTGAAGTAACGCCTGACTTTAACCCAAACCACAATGTTTTTTCTAAACTTAACTAAGTAGTTGTGGTGCCTAAATAAATATATAAAAAATCATTTTCACAACGTCAAGGTAAAACCCAACCGTTATGTCCATAATTGCGACCATTACATTCTGTAGTTAAGATATGAGGATGGAAAACGTTCAGATCGACACGAACAAAACTCCAAAGAGCGTGATTTTGTTGTCTGTTTTCAGAAGTTAACTTTTTTTTTTTTACTTTTTTCCTTAGCCCTGCATGAATCCAGTGACCTACTCTTCACAATAGCTCTGCAGAAAAACCAGTGAACTAAATGTCTTGAAGAGACCATCCCCATACTGTACACACACACACACACACACACACACACACACACACACACACACACACACACACACACACACACACACACGACTTCTCTTTGCCAGTCTCCACAGAGAAAGGAACTGCTCGCTGTTATGATGATGGATGCGGCAACTCTCTTTATCACCACAGACCATCCATCCCAAATAACTGGCTTTGTAAGACATGGCAGCAAAATGGCACAGCATGAAACGTATAAAGAACTCCAGTCAGGCAAAAATGTACAATAAAAAGTGTGTGTACTGTATCCTTTTCTACCCATTTATGTTTGCTTTCCTATAAATGATCATATAAAATGTGTCTATGCATACACGTGTTTGTGCATCCCTGTCTTTGTGTGTGTATTCACCCTGTGTGTGTGTGTGTGTGTGTGTGTGTGTGTGTGTGTGTGTGTGTGTGTGTGTGTGTGTGTGTGTTTTTTATGGATGGTTAATACTGATCAGAATGCAGAACGGGGATTGCCTCCCTCAGCTCATGGGGACGGCCGTAACTCTTGTCAAACTGTTAGCAAGGCTCCTGCGTTGGCTCTGGCCATAGCTGCGGCATTTAAAAGTGGATATGAAATCCTGTCTCACTTCACTTCCGCCTCCACCTCCTCATCCTTCACGATGCCCCACATCTTGCTTCGCCAATTCCCCTGTCCTTCCTTTCTCACTTCTCCCTTCCCTTGTTCCCTCTTCCCCTCCTCTCGGAGGTTGCTCATGTGAGCAGAGGTGTTCCCTATTTAGCGGCCGGTGCCTCTCTAAAGGAGTCCCCAGTGGGGAGCTGAGAAGAGGCCACAAACAGTGCAGAGAACGGGAGGGGAGGGGAGGAAGAAAGACTGAACGACAAGCACATTAGAGGCAGGGAGAACCGGTAGATTAAGGCTACGATCTCCGCGCACACAAGTGTTTTTTAGCTCCACTAGAAGAACTAATCTCCGTTTAAACTAACACACCCAATACCACATATCTCATCAACATTCTCGTATACTGGGCATGCACACGCTGGGGTAAACAGGAGGCAGCATGTCTACTCAGCCCTTTACTGGTAGTTGCCATGGTAATGGTACTAGCTTAGTCATAGAGAACGAGACGTCGTGAGCCAACCAGGCAGGGAAACGTTGGGGTCAGTGTCGCCAAAGGTCTCCGTTTGCGGCCGTTGCGGGGTTGCAACACGACCCCGCAGATTCCAAAGTGTTTTCAAATGTCTCCGGTTTAGGGGCTCCGATACGCCAGAGCAGTGGGAATGCGAGGTGTAAACGTAGCAAAAGATATTTGTTTTTGTACCAAAACGTAGCGATGTAAATGTAGCCTAATACATGGTAGAGTAAGATAATCAGGGAAATATTTGGTTCTAGAAGTTTGGTGACGTAGGGACTACTTGCTGAAGTAGTTGGTTAACTACCGTTGCTGGGAAGCTAGTCTCGCATTGCCAAAACCTTACTTCACAGCGCTGCGGAGTAAGGTCTGGCTGCATTTCTTCAATCCAATTACAATAGTCTTGGGCGGCGCTAAGCTCCGGTGGCAGCGACAATGACTCTGCAAAATAGTCTCGGGAAGGAACTTGTTTTGGTGGAACATTTGCACCCCGATAAAACAAAAAGCCACATATGATATAAAATGAAGTTAAGTGTTCACACAATACAGTAACGTGAGCTATATAAATTAGCTGGATACGTGGTTAAACGGAATTTGCTTTCAACTGTGTGACGTTACTTCGTCCACATCAATACCCACCGATCGGTCCCAAAACGTCCCAGTTAGAGAGTAAATGCCGTAAAAATATTCTTTGTAAATCTTTACAATCATTCCCCGAAAGAACTAAGCAGCGTGCCTTGTTGAACTATCCAAATTTTATTCAAAACTTGGCATTGGGTTAAGGTTAGGGTTAGGGTGTAGCTCAAAGGCGAGGGACATCCGGCGATTATCCTGGAAAAATGCTCTCGTCGATCCAGACCACTGGTAACCTAACTGCTATAGCCAGCCGGGACATGCTAGCACTATTCAGTCACAACAGCTTCCCGGGGTTCTTTCTATTTGCTCTGCACTTACTGTGTACTACCCCCCTGACATTTTGTTCTTGGGATTGTCCATTATTTAATCCAATGAAAGGTTTTACTGAAGGACAAAAAAAAGCTGACCAGGCTAACAGGCTTGTTAACAGTTGGCTTATTAGCTCCGCTCAAAATACACATTAGTCCCATCAACTCTCGTCTCGTAACTGTCTGCGTAAACCTTTCCTCTTTTAAAGAAGCAGTTTATGCTCTCAGAGAGGACGCTTACATAACAGCGGATGGCGCAACGCTGATAATGACCTTCAATGAAACGTTAGCGTCCTCAATATTGTGCTCCCCATTTCCACAAAAGGTCAGCACCGTCAGGACGGCTCGCTGTTGGTCAACTGCAGGGATTTGTGGCTCAAAGGTCAGCACAGCTGCACTCGCCGTGAAAGATTCGGAGACTGTCCTCCCAAGAACGACAGAATCAGTGGATTCAGCAAGTGCCCCAAAGAGACATTTACTACCAAGTGACAGAGCTCTCTAGCAGGCGCAGTAATTATGATGGAAGCAAAGAAAGGAAGAAAGGGGATGTTATTATAGAGCCACAAAGTCAGCGCAGGGAGGAGGTTGGAGTCAGGCCCCCAGGGAGAGCGTTCAGCCTTGCAGACAATTTTGTCCAGTGGCCACTCGCACTGGACAGTGGAAAATCCCCCTGAATCCAAGGATTTCCCCCATAGACCACCACTGGAAAAGAGACGCCTGGAAAACTGCTGCCAGGACACCTCTAACTGCAAGGTCGGTTTACATCTGAAAAACTTCCCTTCCTTTTTTTTAAAAACTGTAACGTCACCACAACATAAAGTCTTTGGACAAACACTACTGCGCATATTCTGTGGGCCACATATCACGGAAGTAAACCCGGAAGCTTGGAAACCTTTTTTTTGGTGTATAAGCCAGGCAGAAAACTCCACTGAACTGAATAGGCGGCCATTTTGGGATCCGGTATTCAGTTAAAGTGCTCATATTATGCTTTTGGGCTTTTTCCCTTTCCTTTATTGTGTTATATATCTTGTTTGTGGACGTAAAAGGTTTAAAAAGTGAAAAAGCCCAAAATCCAGCCCAAAGGGACTTACCATCTCCAACAGAAAACACTGTTCACCAACTGCTCCAAACAGCTCTACTGTAGTCCAGCCTTTACTTCAGAGACAAATGTGGGTCACTTTGTAACACACGTTATAATGCTCGCCTAGCTGCTAGCATGGCACTCCCTCGTACTCTGCTTCTGACTGGCTAGTAGTCCTTACCTAGCTACTGTCAGGGCACGCCCTAATACTCTGCTCCTGACTGGCTAGTAGTCCTTACCTAGCTACTGTCAGGGCACGCCCTCATACTCTGCTTCTGACTGGCTAGTAGTCCTTACCTAGCTACTGTCAGGGCACGCCCTCATACTCTGCTTCTGACTGGCTAGTAGTCCTTACCTAGCTACTGTCAGGGCACGCCCTCATACTCTGCTTCTGACTGGCTAGTAGTCCTTACCTAGCTACTGAGCATGTGCGACTCCCAACAAAGATGAAACAGAAGTGAGATGTCTCACTCTGTAGCTAAAACAGAGAGCTCAACACACAGGGTGAAAAGAGTAGCTGCAGCAATGTGCAGTACAACACAAATATGGTGTTTTTTTTTTTTAATTAAACCTTGTAAACCTATTCTGGTACAACCTCTAAATACAATTATGAACCTGAAAATGAGCATAATATGAGCACTTTAACATAATACATCCATGGTCTGGGTGGATGGATAAGTCGACCCAGCAGCTAACGTTTTTTTTTTTTTTTAAAGCATTACCAAGTTCGGTTCCAAACTGTAACCCAATGTTCATTGTAACCATGTTGACACAGGTCACATCATTTTAACCCAAAATGTTCTCCTAACATTAACAAGCA
This sequence comes from Perca fluviatilis, assembly GCF_010015445.1. Classification (NCBI taxonomy): domain Eukaryota; kingdom Metazoa; phylum Chordata; class Actinopteri; order Perciformes; family Percidae; genus Perca; species Perca fluviatilis. Next base: position 9,226,860 of record NC_053125.1, read on the forward strand.
CTAATTTAAACCTACATTGTGATCTTTCCCTAAAGCTAAAGCTAACCAAGTCATGTCGTCGTCATTTCATTTGCAGGACAGTCATCTCCATTGGATTGAAAAAGGTCAGTCAGGGTGTGTCTTTCGTCTAACTTGATTACAGCACCGTCCTAAGAACACCGTTGAAATCCTGCGTGTTGCTTGCATGTAATGTTGGTGAAGCTCATTCCGCTGTTGAACTCATTTTAAACTCTCTCTGGACTCCCTATGCATTACATATGAAAAGTTCTTACATCTTATACATTAGAAATGTCTCCTCAGGCATCCCTACATGCCATTGATACATTTGCTGTAGCTGTGTGTTGTCTCTCCCCTGAAATTTACACGAGAAAAGAGGCAGAAAATGTTTTTTTTATTTCTGCCTCCCTTCCACGCCGCCAATGACTCTCAGTATTCGGTCGCGAGTGGCGATGCGTTTTGTTTATCCTCTGAGTGCACATCCGGCAGAGGAAAGTTTTACTTAGCCCAACTTTCCCCTGTTAACTGCGTGGAGTCTGGCCAGAGCTGGTCCTGGGTATCGGAGTCCGGCCCAATTATGTCTGCCTGCCTCTGTCAAATTGTTTATACCTGGCTGCACATGTGTGTTTGTGGAGATGTGGAGGGTGGCTAAATTGCACAGGGGAGTGGGAGTGTGTGTGTGTGTATGTGTGTGCGCACCTTTGACAACATCTCAAAAAAACCACCCCTCCCACCATCCACACATCACTCCTCCCTCCCCACTGCCGTCTCTCTACCCAGGAGGCTTTTCCAGAGCACACGGCTAATAAAGTGGGCCAGGTCCGCGGCTTGAGCTATACTATTTTTATCAGAAAGCAATTTTCAGGAGGTGCCCACAGGTAAGCCGGTCCCAGCGCCTCAGACAATAAAGCCATGATAGGGAGTCCCCCCTCCCCTCCCCTGCCATTAACCTTTGCTGAGTGCCCAAGTGCTCCAGGAGCATTACACAGCCACTGCATAGACCTGGCCCAATGTGCCTGTATTAATATCAAGACCTCCACAAACCATTCATTATGCCTGACTTCGTGAAGACACAATGGACACATGACTGATGACCACAGTTAATGATTTTTCTCTTTAGTGATGTGAGACGTGCAAGGGCGTTCGACATGACAGAACGAGAGGCAGAGGCTGGGGATTGAAAAGAATGTGCGGCGGCCAGATGAATAAAGGTACCGCAGAGGTGAAGTGAGGGAATAATGAAGAGGTGTGTGTGTGTTGTTGGGGATGTGTAGAGACAGATGGATACACACAGCCCATCTGGCCTCTTACAGCTGGACTATCCAGCTCGGCACTGAAAAAAGTTTCAGTCGGTGCATCGCCACAGAGTTACAGGCTTTAGTTATTACTGATTATTATTTTCACCCAACTGCGGGCAAAGTGAAATGTTGGTCACTCAGACTAAGATGTAGGTCACTCAGGAGGACTGGATGGAAGCTCAGTCTTTTCTCTCTCACACTGTAGCGGTCCCCCTTTTTATACAGGTCTTTAACTGGTACTGGAGTACTTTTACATTATGGATCACAAAAGATCATACTCTCTCCACCACTGACTGTTTAATTATATATATATATATATATATATATATATATATATATATATATATATATATATATATATATATATATATATATTAGTGCTGTCAAACGATTAAAATATTTAATCGCGATTAATCGCATTAATGTCATAGTTAAGTCGCAATTAATCGCACATTTTTATCTATTCTAAATGTCCCTTGATTTCTTTTTGTCCCATTATTTTTTTCTCATTTTAATGCTCTTGTCAACATGGAAAAGTGGATCGGCTTGCTTTGTGCTTTTGTCGCCTGGCTTTGACGAGGGGGGGGTGGAGAATTGGCATCAGCTGTGCGCTCGGCCATCAAGTGGTATTTCAGACTGGACGTGCTGCGATGATAGCTCAGTTCACAACGATAAAACACACAGATCACTTTGGTCTTGTCAATGGAACCATTTGGCAACTTTTTAAAAGTAAACTTTGCATTCAGAATCTTATTGGCATCCATTGCGGCGTCTCGCGCTCGCCATCCACTCAAAACGTAACGTTAGCGTACTACTCTTTGGCCGGCTCGCAAGCCCAAACAAGTGTGTGTGGTGTGCCTGTTGTTGTGTTTCCGGTCTAGCTAGATCCGGTGTGGTGTTGTAGTTTTTCTAACGTTACTAGTGGTTGCAACAGCATGTGAAAAAAACTACAGTTTGCTAGGCGAAAAAGAACATTAATCTCACGATAAAAAAAGTTTGCGCAGTTAAAATGGGTTTGCGTTAACGCCGTTAATAATGCGTTTAACTGACAGCACTAATATATATATATATATATATATATATATATATATATATATATATATATATATATATATATATATATATATACAGTGCCCTCCACAATTATTGGCACCCCTGTTTAAGATGGGTTTATGGACTTCTAAAAATTCTCCTTTTTTGTTAAACAACATAGAACTCAAATGCAAAAAAAGAGAAAAATCCAACCTTTTATTTAAGTACATTACTTTGGTGGTAAAAATAAAAAAAATGCATTTAGAAAAAGAAAACTTGAAATCATGTGTCCCACAATTATTGGCACCCCTAACAATTCAGCTGAAAAATTTAATAGATTTTTTTTTAAATATATTTTTCTGTAGTTGCTAAAGTTGGTCAGGGTATCTAGGAACTTTTAAATAGTAATTCATGACTTCCTGTTTCCCCTGGGGTATAAATTGGCGTACGCACAGAGTCCTAATTCTCTTACCCATTTGTCAACATGGCAAAGACAAGAGAACACACAATTCAAGTAAGGCAGATGTGTGTCGACCTTCATAAGTCAGGCAATGGCTACAAGAAAATAGCCACTCGCCTTAACTTGCCCGTATCTACAGTCAGAGGAATCATTAAGAAGTTTAAAACAACTGGAACAGTGACAAACAAGGCTGGAAGAGGTCCCAAGTTTATCTTGCCACAACGCACAGTGAGGAGGATGGTAAGAGAAGTAAAAAAAAGTCCTAAGCTCACTGTCACAGAATTGCATCAAAGAGTGGCATCTTGGGGTCACGAAGTCTCAAAAAAAACATCAGACGCTCTCTACATGCCAACAAGCTGTTTGGGAGGCATGCAAGGAAAAAGCCTTTTCTCACTAACACTCACAAACGTAAACGTCTGGAGTTTGCTAAGCGGCACTGGGACTTCAACTGGGATCGTGTGCTTTGGTCAGATGAGACTAAGATTGAGCTTTTTGGCAACAAACACTCTAAGTGGGTCTGGCGTAAAACAAAAGATGAGTATGCCGAAAAGCACCTTCACCACCGTGAAGTATGGTGGAGGATCTGTGATGCTTTGGGGCTGTTTCTCTTCCAAAGGCCCAGGGAACCTTGTTAGGGTGCATGGCATTATGAATGCTTTGAACTACCAGGACATTTTAAATAAAACCTGATGGCCTCTGCCAGAAAGCTGAAGATGGGTCGTCACTGGGTCTTTCAGCAGGATAATGATCCTAAACATGTGGCAAAATCTACACAAAAATGGTTCAGCAGTCACAAACTCAAGGTCCTCCCATGGCCATCTCAGTCCCCAGACCTCAACCCAATCGAAAACCTGTGGGGTGAGCTAAAGAGGAGAGTGCATGAGAGAGGACCCAGGACTCTGGATGATCTAGAAAGATTGTGTAAAGAAGAATGGTCAAAGATCCCTCTCTCTGTGTGCTCCAATCTTGTGAAATGTTATTAGAAGGAGATTAAGTGCTGTCTTGTTGGAAAAAGGGGGTTGTACAAAGTATTAACATCAGGGGTGCCAATAATTGTGGGACACATGATTTCAAGTTTTCTTTTTCTAAATGTGTGATTTATTTATTTTTTACCACCAACGTAATGTACTTAAATAAAAGGTTGGATTTTTCTCTTTTTTTGCATTTGAGTTCTATGTTGTTTAAAAAAAAAAGGAGAATTTTTAGAAGTCCATGACGCCATCTTAAACAGGGGTGCCAATAATAGTGGAGGGCACTGTATATATATATAGCTTATATTCCCATGTCTCACATTCATTGGATTTAGGCAAAAATTATAACCAGGCTGACATAAAACGATAACTCACTGACTTTGGAAACATCATGCATTCCTTGAACTTAAAAATAATCTTTTCAACAATGGATTTCTTTGAACTTTAAAAACAATTGGACTGAAAAACAAATAAAAGTAAAAAAGAATGAATGACATACATACGTAAAAAGGGGCGCACTGGATCTTCAACACAAGTGAAAACAGGAGCATCGTTGCAAAATTGGAATGCGCCACAATTATCGGCAAAAACAATCTCGATTCTCTTGTTTTCATAATCGTCAGCATAATTGAAAACAAAAGGTGAGTAATCGCCCGGCTCTACCGTCTAAGTCTCACATTTCTAAATCAGTGTGCGAGTCATATTTCTGGAGCTGTGTCGCAGAACGTTACCTCAAAAGCATGCCGCCTACGACTGTCATGCACTTGCCGCATAATGTCCTTGCAATTAGCATCTCACCTGGGACAGCTGTCACTGTTTTGGCAACGTGGCGGTTTTGCCGAGCCAGCGTTAACATGGAAGACATCACTTAGCACGACTTGATTGATATCCGAGGAGATGCTTTACCTCTGTCAAAATATGCAGGAACATGCAGTCACAGAACTATTAAAACATTCAGAAATGTTTTAGTACGTCTACACGTCTTTTCTACATTAGTGTCAGTTCATATAAGCTTAAGGAATGGATTCTGTCCTTGAACAGATACAAACAGACGTCTAGAAATGGGATTTGTCTGAACATATATTCTGTGTATGGTAGGGCTGGGTAATGAATTTTATACTTTTTAGACACCGACCGAATTGCCTCCTTAGTATCGAGAATCCAAAAAATGCCTGGTTATCCAACACCCAATGTCAACATCTAAGGAGTGAATCTCATCAGCGTCAGTGAGCCAATAAGCACGCAGCACGCTTCTACCAAGACCTCATAATGTCTGCGATTGGCTGTCTACATTACAAGTCGTAGAGGCAGGCAGGAAAAAGTCACGGAGACGAGGCTCACGTAGTAGGAGCTGAAAAATAAATATATCGATTTGTGACGTAACGTGTAATGTTGTCATTTTGTTTTTGTTTTCAGTGTGTTCCCTAGGTTTGTTGAAGACTTAGGTGCACGTATTTAGCCGGGGGTTTATGATCGGACCTCAAGAAAATCTTACGCTTAAAAATCGAAGATCTGTGTCTAAAATGTAATGTTGGCAACGCTAGCGCAGACAATAAACAACTACAATCATTAAATCTGAGAAAAGTCATTTAGTTGCATTCATTCGGCTTAGGTGGTGCCCAAAAGAGCGTTGGTGCAGTGCCTAAGACTTATAATAGTAGGGAAAACCCTGGTTTTATAAAATTGGTATCGGGGGAGGGAAAATTACCACCGTTTAGGAGCCGTTATCAAAGTCCCGGTATTGGTATCTGTATCGTTATTGAATATTTTTTAACGATACCCAGCCCTAGTGTAGGGACAGGGAATGGTGAAATAAAGAGTGGGAAGAATAAAGCGTGAGAGCAGACAGTGAGAGGACAAAGGGAGAGAGGGGAAAGGGGACAACAGAGAGGTAGCGGACAGAGCTAGGACAAAAGACAGCAGATAAGGGACACATCAAGCCGGGGAATATATATATATTCGGAATAAAAAAACGTGACAAAAAAGCAGTGATGGAAGAGAAGAAAGGAGAAGAAAAAGACAAACCACAGGAGAGGCCAACAGACACAAATGGCCGGACGGGGAGCGAGACAGACTGACAGGCGAGTAAAAGCTGTACAAGTGAGACAGGGGAAGAAAGATGAGCATGGCGGCGGTTGTTGCTCCCGGCGGAGACGTTATGTTCGCTATGAGTCTGGGCCTGTCAGCCCATCCTTCTCTTCCTTCTCTCCCTCCCAGCATCCATTGCTGGCCCTCTCTCTTTCCATCTTTGTTCCTCTCAAGACAGCGACTAAAATCAGCCCTGTTTGTTATTACTAGTGGTAAGATCCAGCCTGTCCTGTCAATCAAATTGCCCTGCCGCCCTGCCACCCCCCCCCCACCATCCTCAAGGAGTTTAAAGAGCCCTGGCCTTGAATACAGATTCTCACACACACACACGTGTTGTATGGGTACAAACAAGGAAGCATTACATTGCGTGTGATGAAAAGGTCAAAAATTGCAAAAGTCAATTTCCATCCTGCACCTTTGAATGTAAATGCAGATACACCGACGCTCTGCAGTGACTCACTCCTCTGCTCTCTGTCTCGCCTCTATGATCGTCTTGTTCCATCCTCCCGAAAAACAAGAGGCTCATGAAAAGGACAAAAGGGCATTCGCGCCATCATTTCGCTCTCGCTCCCTTTTTTTATTTACCAGCTCACGAATCCACAAAGAGATTAACCCTCTGGGCTCTGAGGGTGTTTTCACACAGACGCATGAGTACCGTGACTTTTTTTGGATTCAGTACAAGTATAATGTTATAACATGATTGTACTTATTTTTTTCGTGAAAACACATTGCCCATTACCTTACCCATTGTAACGAACCATTTTGGTCACTTGAGGCGATTGTGTGAAGTTATAGCGCGTGCTATTGTCGGAAGTCTTAGAGCGTTTTCAAACCTCTTGTTCGTTTGCTCTGGTACCAGTCAGTGGAGGAGTTTGTAAACTTGGAGTGGTTTCCCCTTGCTTGGGTCTTGTTTCACACCTGGACAAATCCAAGCGTACCAAAATGCATCATTAAAAAAAACCACGCAAGATGTTTCTGTGGCGGGAGCAAGATCGTAAATACAGGAAGAAGGTCCCGTGTTCTGGACTAGTGTATATTTCTTGCATCTCCGTGGTCAAACCAGCTCATTTCATTTAAATAATCAGACCTAGTCACCGAGACATCGCTCTGCGGGCGCCGGTGTCTGTCTCCAACTTTAGCGGCAGCTGGTTCGACCACGGAGATGCGAGCGACGGCGAGCTTGACCGCACTCTATTTCTGGGAGAGAAACGCTGAAAGCTGCTACAGTTTGCATGATCTGCCATATCGCAGATTGCCAAGCACACCTGACCACAGGAGACTTGACTTGAGTAGTATACATAGTTGGTGCGGTTCGAGGTCTGATCACATTCTCACCACAAACGAACCGCTCCAGAATTTGAGTGAAATCGTACCGAGACCCCCTCGTCAAGTAGGTCTCGGTACGCTAGTGTGGTCCGCTTTTGGTGCGCACCCGAGTGCGATTGCCTCATTCCAACCCGTTCTCACTCCCAACTCGTAAAATACTGCCGCTTGTTCAGTGGCTCTTAGCTTTAGATACCGACGCTAAAAGCAGCCTTTAGCGTCTGTATGGAACAGACCGGGCACAGCAACAGCCTGACCTCGGCGCTGTTCGATGACGTAGTGTTAAGAGCGACAACTGTAGCGAGTAGTATGAAAGGCCAATGGCGCATACGGAGGTTGGTTGGGGTGGTGGATGGGTCAAACAACACAGGACTTTCACCCAAGAGACCCGTTCTTGTCCCGCATGTCGCCGAAACGTACATTTTATAACCCCACCCACCATCTTTTCCTAAAACTATCTGTTCCCTGTTTCTTTTGCCGCATGTTAGTTCAACGTGCGTCGCGACCCAGAGCGTCAAAAAGTGACGCCAAGAGTCCCGACCCAGCGCGTCTAAATATGACGCTTAAGGAGACTTTTTGCGTCAATGCCACACGCCAAAGACACCGGACCAAGCGTCGCTTTTTGACGCGATGGGAGCGACAACGTGTTGCGCGTTCACAGCCGCCCAAACGAACCACACCGAGGGGGGGGAAACCGAACACTAGTGCGATTCAACCGAACTACTGTATGTGAGGCAGGTGTGGAAGCCCCCTTAGGTAAGTAACGAGCACAAACACGTTCATCTGCCCCATTCTTTTATACAACTAGTTCGCAATAAAAAAAAAAATTGGTGTGCGTTTGTGGTTCTTTCTCCATCTCTCCTGAGTGCTAAAAGAAGCTTGGGTAATGTTCCTTAAGGCTAATAAACAGGAATGTTTGGCTGCCTACTTCTTTACTGAGGAAGGTGAATCCATACCCAAGAGAGAGAGAGAAAGTTGATCCCTCTTATGTGAAGAAATCCCTGTTTACTTTCCCCCTTTTGTCCTGGCAGGAGCTGCTTTCACTGCCGCTGAGTTAAATGTGTCTGGAGCTGGAGGTGTGGAGTGTGTTGTCTGGTTGAATGTAGCCAAAGAGGAAAGGGGGGGTGGGGGGAACTTGTGTGTGATCTATAATTCATGTTGTGTGTCTGCAGGGGAAACACCACTGCAAACGAAAGCAATCAAACTTGATGTACGTAGAGTTGATCGTGAACGTGTATTAAGGTCTAACTGGAATTTGAATTCTGCTCCTGTGTACGTGTATAATGAGACAGCAGCATATTTGTGAGAAGGAAACAGTCTTTGGACATATTTACGGAACTGCCTCTAAGCGTCATGCCTCTGGATGGGATTTGTTTTTTTCTCATGGCAGGAGTTGACTTGCCTCTGCCAGAATACGAGCCTTCAACTTCTTTGTGTCTTCCTTTGATGTTAAAGCGTACAAACGGTACGCCGCACCCCCCCCACATAGCTATCGACTATTTAAGCCATCTGTCCCTTACATCATTTAGCATTTGGTAGGCCCCATATGACGTTACGTTTTATTCCACTCACAAAGTGGAAGCTAGTCGCACCAGCTCGCTAACGGTAGCACTGATTCCCACAAGACATTACTTCTCTTAGCAGCCCTTAAAACTACATTTCTACTAATGGACCCTGGTTCCAAACCTTGGCTTTGTCTTTGCCAGTGTTGGGGAAGTTACTTTTGAAAAGTAGTGTTTGCTCATTACTTCTTTAAAAAGTAATCCGTTACTTTACTTATTTACTCCCTATGGAAAGTAACTTTTTACTTTTAAAAGCAGGTGTCTCTGGAAGAGACTGAAGTTAATTATAAAAAAAACTATCTTTGCCCATAAAGCCAATCTCTGGTTTATCAGTAAAGTGTCTGTACTACACTGTAGACTGGATTCTGTACTCACCGAGTGACGAGTCCAGCGCGTCACTCGGCAGGTCATCGGCGTTATGCGGCGTTGGTGTATACTATGTAATGTCTGGAGCGGTCGCGCAGCCACGACGGTCCGTGCATTGTCGTAGACACATGCAGCCTTATTTTCTGCAAATCCTTGCGCGTCCGTGCGACTGACACACAAGTCCACAGCGGTCCGCTGCGTGTATGTATGAGGCCGTCTCCACCGCGTCCACCTGTGAGGTTGTCAGCTTAAAAATCGCTCTCAAAAGTTAGCTTTGTTCTCGCTTGCCGTGATTGCTGTGCTACCGAGCCTCTGTCACGTCCTGTGTGGAGCTTGTGAGCGCAGCGTCGCTGTCCAATCTGTCCCTGGGAAAAGTAACGCTGCACCGAATTGAAAAAGGAACCACGTCTCATTACCACATTTTCAGTAGTAGTGCATTACACGACTTTTTACTTGCGTTCATTTGTAACGCGTTACACCCAACGCTGGTCATTGCACAAGAAACTAGAAGATCCAGGACTGCTCATCTCGTCCAGTAGATTAAACAAGGAATGGAAATAAATAAACACTGCTGTGCTGTGTTTCAGGCTGGTTAAATGAGATTAGGTGATTAGATAAAATGTCGGGGATCCTCATGGGGAAAATGAGTTGTGGCAGCGGAGGAGTAGAGAGCATGAATAAGAAAAGAACAAACAGAAACTACTGAAGATAATAATAAAAAAAAAACTAAAAAAACAACAGAGAGCTTAGAACTGGAATGATGCAACCGATAAATCAAGATAAATTATGCTTAAGAAGGGCCGAGCTGGAAAACTACTTTCCTCTGAGCCATTACTGGCAAATGTACAGCTGGGAGAGGCTACTTCATTTTACAAATCCTTTAAACAAGTGTTGTAATTATCTGCTTGTGTGTGTGTGTGTGTGTGTGTGTGTGTGTGTGTGTGTGTGTGTGTGTGTGTGTGTGTGTGTGTGTGTGTGTGTGTGTGTGTGTGTGTGTGTGTGCGTGCGTGGGGTTGCAGCAGGGAACACATCTGCCACAGAAGTCCATGAAAGATTAATGCTGAGTAGCCACTGGAACACTGCCGCAGCCGGAGCGAGCCTTTGTTATTGCTACAAAAAGGTAAGAGGGGAACACCTCCAACTCGGTTACATGTTTTTTTTTAGTTTTTTTAGTTTTCTGTTGCTGGGGAATACTCCTCGATTTGAGCCTAACAAGCAAATCATCACGTTGTAACTGTCACCTGGAAAATACTTGTATACTACTGCTTTGCAACATAATGCTGCCTGTATTACGTTTTTCAATCCGCATAATTAGCTAACCATTATAGATGAAGCTATTTGGCATAGCAAGTGCTTACTAGTAGTATTTGCAAATCATTCCCTTAGCAGCTGAAACATTAATTCACTTTTTTTTTATATATGTTATGTTAAGGCACTCACAGTTAAGGTGAGGGAAAGATCATTGTCTAGGTTACTATGGGCCTTATTTTAACCATCCAGGGTGCGTTTAGGGTGTGTATGAATCCACTTTTGCTAGTTTGACAGTGGAAAAAAAGGGTCCGCGCGCCGGGCGCATGGCTCAAAAGGGTTGTACTTAGTCTCTTCATTAATTCATAGGTGTGTTTTGGGCGTAACATGCAATAAACCAATCAGAGGGTCATCTCCCATTCCCTTTAAAAGCCAGGCGCGTTTGGACCTTGGCGCATCGCTGTTATGATGGCGGATTGGCTAAGCAGGATGGAGAGATTTTCAGGAGAAGAAATGGCTCTGCTCGTGCGTGAAGTGAAAGCGCGCGAGCAGATCATATCATAATACTATTTGACATTGTAATATTTTTTTTAGTTTGAATCTTTTGCATGTTTGTGTGCTGCTGCGCGTCCCTGTGTGTAGCAAGCATAGTGTTCGCTCGAGTAGATAAATGTCCCACCCTGGAAAAACATAATCCCGGCAGCAAGTTATGATTTCGCTCAAAACGTATTTGGCAATAACATTAGCAGTATATAAACAATTTGCATGAGACAGGTTGTAACCTGAATTATCTTAAAGGTCCCATGACATGGTGCTCTTTGGATGCTTTTATATAGACCTTAGTGGTCCCCTAATACTGTATCTGAAGTCTCTTTTATATAGACCTTAGTGGTCCCCTAATACTGTATCTGAAGTCTCTTTTATATAGACCTTAGTGGTCCCCTAATACTGTATCTGAAGTCTCTTTTATATAGACCTTAGTGGTCCCCTAATACTGTATCTGAAGTCTCTTTTATATAGACCTTAGTGGTCTCCTAATACTGTATCTGAAGTCTCTTTTATATAGACCTTAGTGGTCCCCTAATACTGTATCTGAAGTCTCTTTTATATAGACCTTAGTGGTCTCCTAATACTGTATCTGAAGTCTCTTTTATATAGACCTTAGTGGTCCCATAATACTGTATTTGAAGTCTCTTTCCCGAAATTCAGCCTTGGTGCAGAATTACAGCCACTAGAGCCAGTCCCACAATGAGCTTTCCTTAGTATGTGCCATTTTTATGTCTCTATTGAGGAGGAGAGAGGGGGGGGCAAGGTGGAGGGTGGGGGTGTGGAGTAGTTGCAGATGACAGAAAAAGGAATTGAGTGTTGCGTAGGGATGATATCCGGCAGTTCCACGCGGCATCGCTACGGCGATCGGCTGAGAATCCCGCCTACACTGACCTATACCTTTACCGTTCACAATGGGAAACCACACAAGAACTGGTACCACAAAAAAAGTTGGGTAACACTTTACTTGAAGGTATCTACATAAGAGTGGCACGACACGGTCATGACACATGAACTCTAACCCTAACTTGTCATGACAACAACCGAATGACACTTACTAAAAGAAGCGTTATAACGTTCAACGTTCATGACTTGCTTATAATGTTTATGTCACGTTCATGACAGTGTCATGTCCCTCTTATGTAGATCCCTTCAAGTAAAGTGTAACCAAAATGTGTTGAGTCGAACAAAGCCGTACCATGCAATGGAAACACGGCATTAGTCCGTCTGTCGTTTGGTGGCGGGCAGGAGATCATTTTTGTATCATTCTCATTTTACTGAAGTATATTAAAAAACATTTAATGATTATAGTGTGATTTTTTGCGAGGATCTGTACCAAACAAAGATTTTTCTCTTCAGTCTGTAGGATAGGATCTGTAGGACGGGACGTCTCAGCAGCGCCAAAATACTTCATTCAGACTGGTTTGACACACATTTTGCCTTTAACAAATACTGCGCCTCCCGTGTGATATGGATATTGCACTAGTCCATATTGCGATTTCGATAAAAGCGCGATTAATTGTGCAGCCCTAATTCAAAATAATAATAAAAAATGAGTTGAACTGCAGAAAAGGGTGATCATTTTCTGTACCTTTGTCAATACAAGAGACCTTTTTGCACAAACGCATTATTTGATCTGTTGTTATGCAAATATTAATTACAGTATAGCAGCTTTAAAAGGAACAGCAATATCCTTTAACATTATAATTCATGTCAATAAGTTTGGCCAACTCCTATGTTGTCCCATTTGCTACTCCGTTTCTTCACAGTCCCACAGTGCAGTTTCCTCTACAGAAAGCAACAGGAAATCGATACGCCCGACCTTAAATCGCACCAAATTTCCACATGTTCAAAATAAGATTTAATATTGAGATTATTTCGTTGACTGCTTGCTAAAAATCCCCTCACCCTTCAGGGGATGACGCAGGGGCCGTGTTCCCAGCACATGCTAACGGTTGCGTAACAGGGTGTTAAGGCTCTGCACTGCCTCTCTCTGGACCCTGAGGGCAGCGAGAGCGAATACATGGCTCCAACCTCTATTTCTGTTCTCTGTCTTCTTCTCTTTTTCTCCCTCGCTCACATTTGCACAGAACAATAGCAGAGCAGGTAGTTTAAGGTGAGAGGGGTGGGAAAAAGTTCTCCTTTGTCCTCCCTCCTTTCTCATCTCAGAGGGATTTTCTCGAACATTTCTCTCTCTCTCTCTCTCTCTCTCTGGTTATTTCCCTTAGTGAAAATAGGTCACCTTTCTTCTGTCAGGAGAATGCCTGGGTAAGTATAACCTCTATATTCTGTGTGTGTGTGTGTGTGTGTGTGTGTGTGTGTGTGTGTGTGTGTGTGTGTGTGTGTGTGTGGCGCAAGGTTTTTACTGTCGGGGTTCTGAGCCCTGGAAAAGTCATGTACAAGGACCATTTTCTGGGGCTCATTAGGTGAAAAGTGTGTGTGTGTGTGTGTGTGTGTGTGTGTGTGGGTGGGGGTTACAGTACAGTAGGGGTAGAGCTAGGTTAAAATATGGATTGGGGCTACTTCTGACATTTCAGCAAGTTCAAACAACGCTCCTGACGATTTTTCATGATAAAAGACAAAGGAAATCCTGAAACTTTAAAATAATTTTGCCTCCAAGGGCATAGTCTATATCTACGACGTTTCCTTTCCAGGATTGTTCCGCTGCTGCCGGAAATTCCTTCCGCTATCTTTGTGTTGGCGTTCTAACCTCCGGTGGATTTCTGAGGACTCTGGTTAACTGCTCCTCAGATCTCTGCAGGGTAAATCCAGACAGCTAGCTAGACTATCTGTCAAATCTGAGCTTTCTGTTGCACGACTAAAACAACCTTTGAACGTACACGTTCCACCAAAACAAGTTCCTTCCCGAGGCTATTTTGCAGAGACGCCGTTGCTCCGTCCGGCGCTTAGCGACGCCCAAGACGATTGTGATTGGTTTATAGAAATGCCAATAAACCAGAGCCCATCCCGGAATGCTGTGTGGACTAGCCAGACCCTCCTGCGCAGCGCTGTGGAGGAAGGTCTGGCAAAGTGGGACTACCAAGAGCATAAACACGACTGTGGTATTACATCATCTATCGAGGCAACCACCGTTCCCTAAAGCCTCCCAAGAAAATTAAATTTGACATTTCAAATGCTCTTAAGTAAACTCAGAAATTGTTGGATTTTAAAAGGTAGTAGATTAATGCTATGTGTAAGAATGCATAATAAATATCCATTATTACTTCAGATTAATATGGAGCATTAGTTTGCTAGTTGGCTAACCAAAAAGCTAGCTTGGTCCCTATGCAGTTGGCAAGCTAATCCAGGGAGCTAATTTCTGGGTTTACTTCAGTTTTGACTCAGAGACAAACCTTTTATAATATAATAATGATCAAATTTCAGATATTTTCGGAAAGCTTTAGCAACTTTCCCTGATACTGTATGTCGTTTTGCCAGGGTGTCCAGGATCTCTACAACAAGTGAAAAGTTAGCATGACCAAAGATTCTCTATTACTAAAGATCACTAAAATGCCAATGGTATGACACGGTACACACTTCCGGTCTCCTAAATGGGCGTGGCCTCATTTGAAAAAGTAATGAACGATGGATGAAAAGTGATACATGTATAATTTATTAGCATTTTCTTCTGCTAACAGATATTTACACAGCTAAAAAGTCCTGAGACAGAAACAGGTCTCAAACTAAGTTGATTTCTCCTGATTTGTCCTCCCTGAAAAATGCCATTTTAGTGTCAGAATGTTCTGGAGATATGTGGCTTGTGAACAATGGCTCCAATATTTACTGTGGCGACTAGGGGGGCGAAAGAATCGGTCATAATCTGTGTTCACGTTCACTTCTCCCATTGGAATCAATGCGCTCAGAACCTGCCGCTAGTCTCCTAAAGAGGCGTGGCTGTGGCGGAGCCCACGTGACACAGAAACAGGAAACTACTATGAGTTGGGGCGTCTCGCTTCTAAACCGTCTCTGGCACGACCCATGGTCAGATTGACCACAATTATAAGACCCTGGTTAAAAAAATGGTGACATTTCCCAAGTCCCAAGTAATCACAAGTAGAGAATTTGAAACCGAGGCTCATGGCTGTACAATCACGCAGCAACAAAACTTAAAGAGCCAACAAGAACTCAGTTCAAGCCAGATTTGCCAACTACTTTAAGTCACGTTACGTGATTTCTGGACCAAGAAGGGCTTTGGACTTTCAAGACTTCTGTTACGTCTCACTGCAATTTGTGGTTGGCAGAGTGGGAAGCTGCTAGAATTAAGGACAGACATTCAGTTTCAACTGAAAGATGTTCTAATACCGTATATGCAGGCAGGGCTGATATTGCATTGTTCCACCTGATGGAAACCATGCATCTGCTCTCCCTGTCTCTGGCAGTATAGTATGCATGCAGGCAGCGTTAGATGGACTTTGAAGTGAGCGCACCGAAGCACTTCAAACAAGATCTCACACACTTTGCCTGTGTGCCAAGAGGAGAAAGGCAGAAATAAAAGAGCTTCCCCGCACCCTGATAGAGTGCACTCTGATCCACCCTCTGTCTCTCCGCCTATTCTTCCATCTGCCTCCCTTTTTCCTCTGTACATCAGTGCGAAACAACTCTCTGCAAGTACCGTGTGAGCTGTTTTACAAGTTGTAGCAGTTTTACGAGTGCTGCTGTGACCGAGAATGGGAGACTGCTAGCACAGACGCATGCAGACGTTAACCACAGTTTCCCTACCTTAGCCTGTAACTGGGTGAGTAAAAGGGAACCCGGTCGGAGTGAAAACACTTTGTCTCAGCATTGTGTCATGTCATGGTGTGTGTGTGTGTGTATTGGCATTTTTAACAGTGCACAGTGCAAAACTGGTATCTGCAAAGCTTCTGGAGTAACATATAATTAATATGCATATGGTTAATTATCATAACATGGTGAACATATATTGTGAATATAGACTGGGGGACCTGGTTTGTATTGGGTGTGCTTGGCAGTTACTACTTTGTGTATATCCAAAATTAAGCTTTGGCAAAGCAGATGAGACACAAATGTTAACATTTTCATATATCTGATTTGAGCACGAGCCCAGCGGTATCCCACACACGGAGTAACTTTATCATCCCTTTTTTGTAAATCATACAGTGTGTGCTAAGTTACAGTACATGCATTACATACATTCAGCTCTAATATGACAATAAATGATAAATATACAGGCCTATTGTGTTCTTCCGTTACTTTTAAAGGCAACAACAAGTAGTGTGCTAGAGGCTAGCGCACACATCCATCTACTGTAAGTAACGCTGCCACACAGACTGACTTTAAAAGCTTTCATGTAACCCGACATATATTTCTCTATTACTTCCATTTCAACAAACTCTACAAACAACATTTAGAATGCATGCATTGCTGTCACACACTGTCTTGTACACAAGCAAATCCAAAGCTGGCAGTGGGCCGGTGTAATATCTAGAGCTGCAACTAACGATCGTTTTCATAGTCGATTAATCGGCCTATTGTTGTCACAATTAATCGATTAGTTGTTGTGGTCTATAAAATGTCAGAAAACGGTGAAAAAAATGTCGATCCGTGTTTCCCAAAAGCCTAAGATAACGTCCTCAAATGTCTTGTTTTGTCCACAACTCAAAGATATTCAGTGTACTGTCACAGAGGAGTGAAGAAACCAGAAAATATTCACATTGAAGAAGCGGGAATCAGATACATTTTCTTAAACTTTTTGCCAATTGCACATACTATATATTTGTTGCACATTCTGCACTCAATCTATTCAGCCACTTTTTTTCCTCCATATGTTAAACAGCTAACTTGTATATATTTGTTGCTGTATTTACTGTTCATTTCATAATAATGTCCCCAATATGTTTGTTTGTTTATGTATGCACCAACCACCAAGGCAAATTCCTTGTAAGTATTTACTTGGCATAGAGCTGGGCGATATGGAGGACGTCAAATATCACAATATTCTTGACTAAATACATCAATGTCGATATTGCGGCGATATTGTAGGGTTGACTATTGGTGCTTTCATAAAATGTTTACACAATGAAAGTTTTGATAAATAATCACCAATAATGTGGCTATAATGACTAAGTGGGTAAAGGCAAATCATAGAACTGCTAGAAGAGTCTGGTATGTTCAGAAAATGACATTACTCAGGGTTTCTGCAGGTTTCACCAAGTCAAATGTAAGACTTTTAAAGACCTTTTTAAGACCTTTTTAAGACCATTATGAATGAAATATAAGCAGTCCCTCCAGGATTTCACGATGTCGCGATTGCAACAATTCACGAGTATTCAACCAATCGGAGTGAATTTGGTGCGACTCTCAATTTTGACCAATCACCGCAACTTTTCCGCAAATTTGACCAATAACCGGAGTTTCCCGCAACTTTTCTGATATGAAGACGAGACATGTGTGACTCGAACATCTGACATTTACCAACAAAGCGTACAGCAAAAGACATTTCAGACCGCCCTGCCAACCTGCATACATTTTAACATCAAAGTACGCTGTAACGATTTCTCTAAAGTCGCTGAAAGCTGCTGCTGTTTCAATCTGTCGGCTCTCTGCAGCGGTCGGGGCCCGCTGAATTTTACTCTCCCCAAAACAAGTTTCCTTTTTATTTTTAAAGAACTATAAAAAAAAAAAAAAAAGAATCGCACTAGGATATATTGCCTAGCCCTAACTTGGCAATAAACATTCTTTTTTTTTTATTCAGACTCAAACCGTCTTCTTTTATAGATCCTTTGTAGCAGTAAAATTTCAAATTCGCAAGCACAATTTACTCCCTATCTACAAACCCCTTGGCGATTGCTTTAATAGTTGGCAACTAATGAAATAATCTTTGCAGCTCTAGAAATCGCATGATGATTGGAGTCTTTAAAGGCTTACAGTGGTACTGTACTGTATGTGCTGACCGTACCGAAGTGTAGAGGTAGCCCTCGCTGTTCATGGCAACGTAGAGCCCCGTCTTGGTGCTCTGGATGGCCACTATCCTGAGCCCCACAGGAATCAAGTTGAACTGCACTGGAAGAAAAAAAAACAGAGGGAGGAGTGGTGTTAGAGCAATTATTCTCTTTCTTAACAGTGCTCACGGTGCTTCCTCGCAGCATAAGAAGACAATTGCTTTCCAGCAGTCTGATATGTCATCCTCCCTGTTGTACAGTAGATCAGTCGGAGGTGGGAATGGGAAGTGTGTTTAAAAAAAACAAAACAAAGAGAGGGAGAGGCAGGGAAGGATTAGGAGAGGGAGATTTAGGGGGAATAAAGTCTGGTAGCTGGTACACCGGTGGGTGGGGTGGGGGGATGACTGCACGGAGAATCCCCCTGCTGGAGAGAGAAAGATAGAGAGAGCGTAGCTTAGCGGAGAGCTTTAGGAATACATAAGACGGCGACATCGCCCGAGCTTGCTTTGAATTCATTTCCTCTGTCCCGACACAGTAAACAGCGCTTTGGAATGCAGTTAGCTGAATACCCCTCCTGTGGAACCTTGGATTTCTTATGTGCATAACTCTCCATATAAACTAACTTCAACTGAGCCACTGGAGCGAGGGACACGGACACACACACACACACACACACACACACACACACACACACACACACACACACACACACACACACACACACACACACACACAGATGTTTCACTGTCTTTGTGGGGACCCGTCATTGGCATAATGCATTCCCTAGCCCCTTACCCTAACCATCACCACTAAATGTCTAACCTTAACCCTTACCCTCACCCTAACCATAACCTAATTATATCCCTAATCCTACAACCAAGTCTTAACCCTCAAACAGCCCTTTGAAGTTGTGGGGTCCAGCATTTTGGCCCCACAAAGCTGTCCGGACCCCACAAGTACACTGTATTCCCGGTTTGTGTACCCCACGAATATAGTTAAACAAGAACACACACACACACACACACACACACACACACACGGTGTGTTTGAATCTGTTGTCAGAAGTGGGCTTGCCTGAATGTAATTTGTTAGGCGCTTGTCTGTCCAAGTCCAAATCCATGTCTGTAAGGGCTGCACCATATGAGAAAATGTTGAATTTTATACATGTGTGTGTGTATGTATATATATACACACATACATACATACATACATATATATATATATATATATATATATACATACATACATACATACATATATATATATACACACATACATACATACATATACACACACACACATATATACACACACACATATATATATATATATAAAAATATATAAATATATAAATATATATAAATATATATATAAAAATATTCTTTTATTGAACAAATTGACTATTGAATTGAATATAAAAGGCAACACAAAAAAAAAATTAGTTGCATATCAAAGTGCAATTTTCTACTGATATTTTCTTTCAACCAACACAAATATATCCATTTTGTCTATCGCGATATGTCCCAGCCTTTCGCGATGTGTATATTGCACCAGTTGATATTGCGATGGTGATAAGAAATATTGTCCAGACCTGTGTGTGTGTTTGTGTGTGTGCGTGTGTGTGTTTGCACGTGTGTGTTTATCCCTCTCAGACCATCTCGAGTGCGTGCCATCTAACAGTGCCTTTATAAGATGTGACACGGTGAGCCGAGTGAAACTGACACAGCCTCCGCTGCCAGCTGCTCCGCGGTCACACTGTCATGATGGCCAAACGCTACCATGACGATTAAAGCCCCTGAAGCGTTTGGACTGGGACCTGGGATGAGAAAAACAACCACCGACAGACAAGCTGCACAAGTCTGAACACACAACGGCTTTAATTACATTACTTAAAAGGAATCTTTCAACATTTTGGGAAAATGGGCTTGTTTTTGCCAAGAATTAGTTCGAAAATCGATACCACTTTCAGTCTGTGGACTGGGACTAATGTGCTGTAACGACATAGGTCTTGTGACTTCCTGGAATCTTGTCCAGAGTCCAGGAAGTCACTGCGGCTGCCCGGTGGTCGCTGAGAAACAGTTATAGAACGCAACTCCCAGTAAAACAACCACGTTGTCATTTTTACGTTTGTCTTAGTGTATGGGACAGATCTTTTTCCTTGGCCACTGAGACCGCAACAACGGGTTCAGAAGTGTTTTCAAATGTCTCCGGTGTAGGGGCTCTGAAACGCCAGAGCCGTGTGAATGCGAGGTGCAACCCTAACCCTAGTTGAACGGCGGAAAAAAGGGTCCGTGCGCCGGGCGCATGGTTCAAAAGGGTTGTACTGAGTGTCTTCATTAATTCATAGGGGTGTTTTAGGCGTAACATGCAATAAACCAATCAGAGATCATCTCCCATTCCCTTTAAAAGCCAGGCGCGTTTGGACCTTGGCGCATTGCTGTTATGATAGCAGATTTGCACCGTAATATTTTTTATTCATAATCTTTTGCATGTTTGTGTGCTGCTGCGCTTCCCTGTGTGAGTGTGTAATAAGCATAGTGTGCGCGCGCTAAGCCTAGGCGCATTTTACTAATGCGCTGTTAAAATAACAATGAAATGCTGCGCTATTGACTTTAGACCAGGTTTTAGTTGGTCAATGGCGCGATCACTTCCTGCTGCCTCAAGATAGCAATACACCAAGAATTCACCTGAACACACCTCCCTGTAAGACCAGCACGCCCATGGGCCCAAAGATGGATGCAGGTGCATTTGCTATTTAAACGACGTGGCCACTGGACGGGAAACTGACAACTGCATCGGTGTTAAACTAGCAAAGACACTTGCGTTGGGCTTTGCGCCGCGCCTGGTGCAAGATAGGGCCCTCAGAGTTCACAGTGCTGAACTTCTAGCGGTAACCGCCGGACGGCAGGAACTGCAAGAAAGCGTTTGCATGTAGGCGGTTTCATGTAGGTGGTTTCATGTAGGTGGTTTCATGTAGGTGGTTTCATGTAGGTGGTTTCATGTAGGTGGTTTCATGTAGGTGGTTTCATGTAGGTGGTTTCATGTAGGTGGTTTCCGCGTGGCGATGTCAAACCAGCTTATTTCCTTAAAAGACATGCAATCAAGGGTTATTTCCCAAAATGTTTAAACTATTCCTTAAATGTCCTTTAAGTATTTTAAACTGTTCCTTTCAAATTTCAGTTGGAGCTTGAAATTAAAACAGTAGGTTGACAAAAAGAAATTATAACTCAAGGCCCTCTTACTAGCTTCTTCTGGAGCTTTCAACATCATTTCACAATCTTTGTCAGCAGATGGAATAGATTACTGAGAAAATCAAACTACTGTATTTTAGGATGATCATGACAAAAGTCTGCCAATGAAGACCAGGAAAGCTTCAGACACGTGTTTGCACAACTCCAACATGATAAAATCCTAAATAATGTGTCACTGGTCATTTAAAAAAAAAGGCACTAGCAGATAGCGGTGTCTTGGAATCAGCTTTTACTGAACTACCAAACTCTGGTGAGAATACCAAAACCAGCATCATTGTAAGAGTTTGCAGCATGTGTGAGGTTTTTTGCTTTTCTTTGACAAATGATAGGAATGCATTATGAGGTGGCAGCGTGGTTGTCAAAATGACGGATCTCTTACTCAGATGAAAGATGAAGTCTCAGGAGAATGTTTTAGATTCATGGAGCCATTAGCTTCTTTTAAACAAATCAATTTCAAATCAAAAGTTCTGCCAACATAATGGATGGAAGTTAAGTTATCAGACGGAGATAGGAAGTCAATGCTGGCCATAATGGGGCAAAAAAAATATATACTCAAATTCCAACTTGTCAGAACTATTGAGTTTTGAAGTGAATTATTTAAGCTTCAAGAAAGTTCTTGTTATTAGTAATTAGTTAAAAACTGAAAAGAACACAACTTTATTTGTCCTAGTTTTCAGGCAACATCCATTCCACTTAAGGAAAACTTGCAAGCTTGGATTCTATTTAAAAAGTTGTACATTTCAATGTTTAAAGCGCCCAGATTATGCTCATTATTGTATTTTGAGGTTGTACCAGAATAGGTTTGCATGGTTTCATTTTGAAAAAACTTTTTGTTGTTGTACTGCCCATTGCTGCAGCCCCTCTTTGTGTGTTCAGGTCTCTGTTTTAGCTACAGAGTGAGACATCTTACTTCTGTATCATCTTTGTTGGCACTCGCACATGCACAGTAGCTAGGTAAGGATCATATATCAGCTAGCTAGCTCCATAGACAGTAAAAGAAAGGCTGTTTCTCCAACTTCGGTCAGTTACAAGGCAGGATTAGCTGGGAGACTTCTTCTAAACAAGGGCACACTTCCAACTTTGCAGAACAGGGACATGTAAGTAGTTCTTTTGTAGATTATGGTGAACTTGTGTGTGTTGTAGCAGTGTTTTTGCCATTGAGCTAGCATGCTAACGGTTGCGGTTAGCCAGCTCGTTTCGGCTAGTGACGTAGAAAGCCGTGCAGATTTTGAACACTCACCCGGAGACTGAAGGAAGGACACATTCAGAAACCGTATCTCACTCAGTTTTTTTCCCCAAGTTTGTATGCGTGTGGACGCTCCCGAGACACAAAATAACACCCCAAATCCCAGAAAAAGTGATTTTTTTTTTTCATAATATGGGCACTTTAAAGCCAATGTGAACGTAGTCAGTTTTAACTGTAATCTGTCATCCACTTCAATATAAATGGCACATGGTGGAAGAAGAACTCAGATCCTTTAAGTAAAAGTACTAATACCACACTGTAAAAATACCCTGTTACAAGTAAAAGTCCTGCATTGAAAATGATACTTAAGTAAAAGTATGTAAGTATCATCAAGATAATTAAAAGTATTAAAAGTACTCGATGCATAAAAATCCTCACATTTTAGAAAACTGGAAACGATTCAAAGAGTGCTGTGTTTAATAGGCTACTCATTTTAGTTGGACTTTTAGGCCTGTATATTGTTGGGTAGTTTAATTTATAATAAAAAAATCGTATTTTATAAACTACATGTGTTTTATGTGCACAAATCTTAATTTGCAAAGTAACTAAAGCTGTCAGATGAATGTAGTGCAGTAAAAAGTCCAATTTTTCTCTCTGAAATGTAGCGCAGTAGAAGTAGAATGTGGCATGAAAAGAGTCAAGTAAAGTACAAGTACTTCAAATTTGTACTTATGTACAGTACTTACTGTATTACTTTCCACTTCTGCAATAAACACAGTACAGATAGGGATGTCTGTCCGGTTTGAAGGTGCGATTTGAATGGTGGTAATGAAACTGCACACACTTCTCTCTCCCTCAGTCTCTATCTTCAGGGCCCAGCTTCTGTTTGCTCGATCGATGCCTGCATCTCAAACAGTCGCTTTGGCAAATGAACAAGGTGTCACCAAAGACCATGGCCGGGATGACAAATAGAGCATGGCGCGCACACACACCGCCTCCCTCCTTGCCCTCCCCTTTCCCTTTCTCTCTAGTTTTCCCTCAGTCTTTCAGGCTACATCCACACTACTGCGTTTTCATTTGTAAAACGGCGTTTGGAAACAAAAGCGATCTCCGTCCACGCAAGCGTTTTAGCTCCGTAGCAGAACTCATTTCCGTCCACATTAAAACGACTGGCGACGCATATCACAGGACTATTCGCATGCACTAGGGATGCATGTTAAACAAGAAGCAGATTGTACGGCAATACTCTGAAGTTGAAAATCAAGGATGTATAAGTTGAAAATGTCTTAGGGAAAGAACAACAAATAATGAAAAGTAAGAGCAGGGGATTTATTAGCTTGGACCAGCGGCGAGGTGGAACTGTTACTGAAAGATATGTAACGTAAAGCCTACCTAGCCGATAACACTGACCGAAGACTGACTGTGTCGTCGTTTCCAATTGTCTCCGTTTTCGTCCTGGCCAAACACCAAACAACCCCGGAGTTGTCAAACTAAAACGAGCTCAGTAGTTTATCCGAAATGTCGCCTCTTTAGGGGCTCAAAAAATGACGGGGTAGTGTGACGTAAGGCGTAAACGTAGCAAAAGATAATCGTTTTCAAACCAAAAAGTAGTAGTGTGGATTAGGGCTGCACAATATATTGCTGTTTTAACGTCATCGCGATATCAACTAGCGCAATAAACAAATCGCGAAAGGCTGCGACATATCGAGATAGACTGCGACATATCGCGAAAGACTGCGACATATCGCGAAATACTTTTTGTTGTATCAGTAAATATCAGTAGAAAACTGCACTTTAAAATGTAACTGTCATTCATGTTTTTTTAGTGGTGTCTTTTATATTAGATTCAATGTTCAATATGTTCAATAAAAGAATGCTGGAAATGATTTCCTTTCATTTCTTTTAACACCGTCCAAACTGCCTCCTTAGTATCGAGTATTGAAAAATGCCTCGTCATTCAATACCTAAGGAGTGAATCTCATCAGTGTCAGTGAGCCAATAAACATGCAGCATGCTTCTACCTAGATCTAATAAAGCTGGTGATTGGCTGTCTTAACGTATAACGAATAACGTCACGCACAGAGACAGGGCTCACATACTGTAGTAGGAGTTGAAAAATAAATACAAATGTGTGCCGCAATGTGACCTATTGTAAATTCTTTTAGTTAAAGTGGATTTTATAAAATTGATATCAAAAATAGTACCGTTTAGTAACCGGTATCAAAGTCATGGTATTGGTAGTGGTACCGGTATTGTAATTTTTTTTTTAACGATACCCAGCCCTAGTTCTAAATTCAACAAGTAATTTGTTGTGTTCGAGCAGAATAATGAAAGCAGCAGAAATGCGTACATTCTAATATCCGTTTATTGATCGCAAGTAATATCGTTATCGCGATATCCAACAAGATCATCGCATATCGCAAATTTCCCTAATATCGCTGCCTAGTGTGGATGTAGCCTTTCCTTCACCAGCAGTCTTGCTGTGGTGTTGATGAACCCACATAGCCTGCTACACACTGGGCGCACACGGGATTCTTATTTTAATACTACTCAGCTGGAAGAAAATGCTTTCAACCAAGCCACCAAACTAATGGTAGCTTCATTAGTTAACCAGAGTTCCTTTGCTAACTATGTACTGTGTAAGAATGGAAAGCTTGGCAGGCGTAGCAACAGTAACAGGGCTTAACGAATGGTCAATTACTCCCTACTTCTCAGACGCTCTCCATTGTCAGTTGTTTCCTTCATCTCTCTCTGCATCTCTCTCTCTCTCTCTCTCTCTTTATTTTCCCTGCCAAGAAAGTTTGCTTCTTTTCTCATCCTCAATCAAAAAGAGCTTTTCTTATCAAATGGATCACATAACTTTCAGCTTGGATAATAAGAGGCACCCCATCTCTCTTTGGTTTTCCCTCATCCTTCTCTCTCTCTCTCTCTCTCTCTCTCTCTCTCTCTCTCTCTCTGTCCTTTCGTTTGACTCGCTTTTTTTCTCTGCAACTCACAGAGGAGGCCGCTGGATTAATCAAAAGTCTTTCGAGGGAGGGAAAGGAAGACGAGGTGGAGGGAAATGAAGGGGGAGGGTGGAGGGCGTTGCCAAATCAATCCCACAAGTCAATTTGAGGCTTGAGATCATCTACACAATAAATAAGCACGGAGAAAGTGGAGATGGGGTGAAAGAGAGAGAGAGACACACACACACACACAGAGTTGAGCTATGCAGAGGGCATCTGCAGGCCTGCACACAGGGCTGGCGCTCTGCTGGGTTGTATTGTGTAGACCAGTTGGTCTCCACTGGAATGAGAAGAGGATTATAGTCATCCGTGAGGATCCCGCAGAGTTTAACTTCTGGACAGGCACAGGCTCTTTATTCTTTCTCCTGTTGGAATGGATCCGACTGGACAGAAGAATTGCGGCGCGATAGGAACTTAGACTTCTAAAAATGGAATTGTCTTCTGTCGCTCGTTGTCCAACGGGCTAAACAAAACACAGTTATTGGACTCCAGGTAGTCTACATCCACGACGTTCCACTTCAGGGATTGCTCCGTTGCCGCCGGAAATTCCGCCGGATGTCACTCTTTTTTTGGGCCGGATGTCCGTTACCTTCTGCTTTTCTTTGCGTTGTAATTTTGAACTCTGGTGGATTGATGAGGACTATGGTTAACTGCTCCTCAGATCTCAGACTATCCGTCCAATCAGAGTTTTCTGTTGCACGACTAAAACAACCTTTGAACGTACACACGTTCCACCAAAACAAGTTCCTTCCCGAGGCTATTTTGCAGAGGCACCGTGGCTCTGTCCGGCGCATAGCACCGCCCAAGACGATTGTGATTGGTTTCAAGAAATTCCAATAAACCAGAGCACGTTTTTCTCCCATCCCGGAATGCTGTGTGGACTAGCCAGACCCCTCCTTCTCAGCGCTGTGGAGAAAGGTCGGGCAATGCGAAACTAGACTCCCAGAGACCAAGTCCTCTTTGGTAAAAAGGACCAGAGAGCTGGGTGACCAGTACATTAACATCCTTTAACACAGAATCCTCAAGCTGAACTAAGTGAATCATTAACTGTAGCTTTTTAGCAGTGGAGTTCCCCTCACTGGTGACTGACAGCGTTGTTGTCAGCAGTTCAAACACTCAACAAATTGAAAGTAGTCGAAGTCCATATTCCCTGTCTATAGGCTTAAAATTACTAGGGGTGTCATCGACCTGGATCAATATATGGATTCAATGATCAACGATCCAATGTCATAAATGCAAAGTGAAAATATCCATACATATAATCATCTTTAAGATGGGCCTTCATTTTTATTTTTAAATCCCACTTTATATTTATTATTTTTATTAAAAACAATAGTTTGTTTTTCATTTAAATGTCTGGAAGAGCTCAGTAATATGTATGTCAAATCATATTTTAGGTGTCTTTCATGAGTTGGTATAAATGGAAGATTGTGTAAAATGGACATATGATATTGCCTCGTATTGATCGCAGGCCCCTGAATTTAATGAAAATTATATTCGATTCAAAGCTATATTGGCTGAGTATGTGATATGCACAAATATCGTGTTGTTGTCCAAAGAATCAATACAATATTGTAATGTAATATTGTTGTAATATTGTATTGTATCATTCCTCAACTTTCACAGTCGTTTGTTGCCCCTGTCCCAGCTCTTTTGGAACGTGGCGCAGGCATCAAATTAAAAATAAGTGAATATTTGCCTAAAAAACAATAAAGTTTATTAGTTTGAACATTAAATATCTTGTCTTGGAGTCAATGGAATATATGTTGAAAAGGATTTGCAAATCATTGTATTCTGTTTTTATTTGCGCTTTACATAACGTCCCAACTTCACTGGAATTGGGGTTTGTATATTTTTATAAATAATATGTATCCAAAATAATCAAGCTAACTCCTTATGACCTCATAAGGAGCAAGATTCCAGAACAGCTCATCTGAGCTTTCATTTTCTCAAAGGCAGAGCAGGATACCCAGGGCTCGGTTTACACCTATCACCATGTCTAGCCAATTGGGGACCATAGGCAGGCTGGGGGAACTCATATTAATGTTAAAAAAACTCATAAAGTGAAATTTTCATGCCATGGGACCTTTAAGGACTCTTTAAAAAAAAAAAAACGACGCGTAGAGGAGCTTCACATCTGATTTCCCTCGTGGTCGAGGACTTCGATGACAAGACAACTACCTTTCACTCTCCCGTTATTTACCTTCCACCTCTTCCCCCAGGCTTTCCTCTCCACAGCCGATTCATCTGAGCCTTTATCGCTCTCCCTTTCAGTCCATCTGTCTTCTCTCTTTCCCTTGTGCTTTCTGTCTTTTCAACCCTGCCTTGTCATGAATTAACAACCTTTTTCTTATCTCAGTGTGTGTGTTTTTTTATAATACGTCTCTCCATTTCTCTTCCCTATTTGTTCCCTTTCAATTCCCTCTTCACTTGCTGTCATCGCCCCCCCCCCGTCCTGTGAAACCAATACTTTTCCATCCAAGTCCATTCATCTTTGTCCTATTTTACCCTGCAGCCTTCTCTGCCTGTCTCTTCATCACTCGTCTCGTCTCTGCATCCTCTGTCCTTACTTCTCCTCGTTTGGTATTCTTCATGCTCTGCTTCTCATCCTCACGAGCCCGCTCCGTCACTCTTTTTCCCTCCCCACCCCCTCATCTGGCTGACGGAGCATTTGCTTTCGATGTTCACATTTCTTCCCTCCTTGAAAGCTGCGGCTCTCACACGGAGCCAACTTTTCCCTCATCTTGTCTTTCAAGTCTTCTGGATTCCTTTCTGCCCTCTTTGAAGGGAGCGTTATCGAACGCTGGGGAAAGTTAGACGGAGCGAGAAAGAGCAGACTTTTTTTTTTTTTTCTTCCCAGAGCAGAGAAAGAGATAAGTGAAATTTCCCTCTCAACAGTGGGAGATGGTAATTACAGTGGATAAAAGTCAGGGGAATGAAGCTTTTCCTCACGGCTTCTCGGTGTACACACTGAGAGTCAATAGCTTTCATCTCTCCGTCCTCCGTTTTTTTTCCTCTTCTTCTCCCGTCTGTCAAACTGTGTCTTCCTGTCGTTTTTTTTTTTTCTTCTCTCTTCCTCGCCGAGAAACAGAATTCAGAAATCCAGTGACAATCACTGCAGCAGCTCCGTCCCTCATCATCACTTGCTCAGTGCATTTATTCTCTCTGTGTGCTTTCTTTTGTGTGTTCTTTTTCTTTTTATCTTCTTACCTTTGATATCAGTTTCCTTCCCAGTTTGTTTCTTAATCGGTTTAGTGACAGAACCCTCCAAACCCCTGTCCTGGTCTCACCTCCGTTGCCACTTTATCGGTGGTTTTGATTGGCCCAATATTCGGCACTATGTCACCCACCACGCACCAACCAGAGTTTAGCTACAATTGAATCAGTTATTTGCTTCTATTACAAACACTGTCAATCAAAATCTCTAAATAAATGATAACTTAAGATATATATTTTTTCAAATTTCAGTGTTGATTGTTGTTTATTTAGTCATGAATAACTTATGCTATGGAGAAAAAGATTAGAAACCATGTTTTCAGGGGCTTTTAAAGCTGCGATTCCTCAAAAAGGGCATTGGCCTCCAAGGGGCCCGACAGATGTTCCTCTAGTCTATCTTTTCATTCTTGTAAAAAACATTTTTTAAAGCATGTTGCATTTGTTTTTTTTTAAGCATGCCTTTATTTTTGTACCTATTAAGCTATGTTTCCACTGACACAAGTGAGTTTATAAATCCAGAAGCTTCCTCAAGTAACAGCCACAGTGTGCAGAATTTGAACATTCCTAACTATAGCCTTGAGCCCCCACAGAATCACAAAAAAAGACACTTTGGCACACTACAATTAAGAACCCATGCCATCAGTATGATTTGAAATGCTACAAATTAAAACTTTACACTCCATGGGTTTAAATCACACACAGACTTTTCAAATCAATCCATTCTTACCCATTAATCACCACACATAGGAAGTCAACGGTCGCAGCGCTGCCTTGAAGTCAACGCTGGGGGCTTAAAACACCATCGAGCAGCTTCTTCACTTGTTCTCTCATGTTGCTGGTTTTGTATGGTTTATTATTACTGCTTTAATGCTGTTCAGTTGTTTTGCTGCTGTCTGTTATCGCTGCGTTTCTTTAATTGTAAAGTGCACTGAGACTGTCTAGTGGTGATTTTACACCTTAAATACATTTGATTGAATTTGATTGAGTTACATTTTAATGTGCAGTTTGCCACTGACATTTTCTTTCAACAAACAGAAGAAAAAAAATTCTGAGTGTCTTTCGCAATATGTCGCAGCCTTTGCCCGATGTGTATATTGCGCCAGTTGATATCGCGATGACGATAAAAAAATAGATATATTGTGCAGCCCTTATAATAGTATAGTCTTTTAACAGCACTTTCTTCCCCGATAAATAGACAATAAATCTCAACTCCCTTACCACGCTCCTCTCTGCTGCCTTCATTCCTCTTCCAGCTTCATTACATAACAGTTCGGAAGAGCCAAGAACAGAAAAGGAGAGGTGCAGAGAGGGGGGGCAGCTCCACTGACCTCCCACCAGAGGGGGGAGACACAGTGATGGAGGAGCCATCAGCTGTGTGCCAGCTGCTCCTCCTGCTCCCTATTGCTACTTTCTTTCTCTCTATCCCTCTTTTCTCTGTCATCCTCACATTTCTCCCCTCCCTCTCACTTCCTCTCTTCCTCTGCCAACCCGCCTTGTCTCGCTAGCTGACTTTTCTCTGGCGTATTCCACAATGCCCTCTTTTTTTTCTCTTCTCTGATCCCTTTTATTCTCCGTTTCCTTCCTTTTGTCGCTTTTTCGCTTTAATATACAATCACTTGCAGCTTCGTGACAACTTCCTCTATCGCCTAGTTATGGAAGCCCTGAGGGGGAGAAAAAGTATTGCAAGGCCATAAAGAAAAAGCCACACTTGTCACTATTTTTGTTCTGCGACATCCCCCCCTCAGGGCTTCCATACCCTCCTTCCCAACTTTAGTCCCTACACCAACCTTTCGCCTTCCCGACACATTTCTGTCCAGAAGAAGCAGGAGGTGAGGGCGGCTGCTGTGACGCCAGGTGGCCCAGGGAGAGAGGTGACCGGGGGGGTGGGGGGGTCAGAGAGGTTGCAGACCATTGGGTCCATGTTATCACGGGATAAAAAGGGAGAAGTCAGGGGACAAGGGGGTGGAAAATGGTGATGGGAGAGAGAAGGTAATTCTGGGAGAGGCCCTTTAAAAGGGCAACTGTACTTTGAGAATGTTTCTGTTAGTACCGTACATGTCTGAAAAAGGTGCGCTTGCGCCGATGCATACTTCTAGAGACACACCCGTTTTCGATCAGTACCACAGTTGGCCAAGAACTCCGTCAGGGCGAGGGCCTCAGTCATGAATCATGCTGTTGCTCCGTTAATTATTTATCACATTATAGCTGCTGATTTGGCCCTTTTTTTATTTTTAGGACTTCTCGGTGTACACCGCTGCGGGGTGCATAATTAGTGCACGCACATGCATACGCACATTCTGAAGAGGTGAAGGGCAGGGGAAGGTTACATGGTGCATTAAGGGTTGCATGCCTCGGGATTCTATTTTGTTTCACATGTTGTTTGGATCAGAACTTGAAAAAAAACATCCATTGTCCATTGGCCCAGTTTTAGATTTACTTTACAGACTTTTGTACAGGGCTGTGAGGGCTCAAATGTTGCATGTGGTGGTAGAAGAAGTAGAGTAGTAATAGTAGTAAGTGAAAGAGTAGTAGCATCAAAATATACTTAAAGTACCAAAAGTAAAAGTACTTATTATACAGAAGGGCCCAACTGATATTACGTATTATATTACTGGATTATAATTATTGACGCATTATGCGCCAATCACAGCGGGACACGTCACAAGAAATGCAGTGCCACCAAAACCATTGTTTTCCTATGGTACGGCAGGCGTGGCGGATTTTAGACACGCATTCAAGTTAATATTAGCAACTTTTCAATGCAAGGCGCAGAGTCGCACTGCTCATCAATGTCATAATTGGCTAAGGCAGCCAATCAGATCAAGCAAGAGGCGGGCTTTACTACTTTACCACTTCTTTCTTCCTGTTTTGATGACAGTGGATATGGTAGGAACAGTGGGGATGTGGCAAATGCAGTGGTATATATCATCAAAGCTGGACACCTGAAGATTAATATGAGATGCAGCTCCTCACTCTATGTCAAGTTGTTTTAGTCATAAACTAAACAGAAATTGTGAAAGTGTATTAGGGCTTAGAACATAAGTATATAATGGCCATTCCCATGTTCCCATTTGGGTTGATACCATTTTTTACACAAATTTGGTGCACAATCTAACCATTTTTTACCACACAAGAATTGATAAAGAAAAAAAAAAAAAATATTCCAACATCCCTCCAAAACACCACATGAAGACACCCAGACCTTGAGGAACACCATAAGAAAAATCATTGCTGTGATTCGGTATCAAAAACCATTGGATTGCATTTTTCGGCGATTGGATGGCAAGCAATTCTGTTCAAGAAGGTGCTCAGAAACCCCCGTTACGGTCAATATACTAGGGCTGAAACGATCCCTCGAGTAACTTGAATAATTTGATTATTAAAAAATACTCTAGGCAAAATTCTTTGCCTCGAAGCTTACTTTAATCAATGTAACTAACGTATCGTTGACGGTGTTTCCGCAAAGGTCATTATTACTAGCGCACAACGGGCTGGCGCTTCTGTGGACACAAGACTGACGGCGCAGATTACAAAATGAAGGAAGAGAGCGAAAAATGTGAGGTAGGGCTGCACGATTATGGCCAAAATGATAATCACGACTATTTTGATCAATATTGAGATCACGATTAATTATCACAATTATTTGTTGATTTGAACCAAAACTAATTTTATTGTCACATAGGCTAATTGTAACTGCTTTTACATCCATATTGTGCTACATTCCTCTTTCTTTATTGAAGGATACTATGAAGCAGTATGCCATTTCAGCTTTTGTGCGACCGCTTTCCACACATGCACGTTTGCCGTGAAAGATACAGGCAACGCAATTTTCTGTTCACGTTAACGGCACATATGGTAGCCCGGTATCTACCGTACAAAAAAGCAATGCGTATTTCTGTGGCTCATTACACTGCCACTTACATGTCTGTGTTGCGCTTTGATGCTGCGAAACCCACGTTAGAAGCAACATAAACATCGCTGCATGTCACGCTAGTAGACACTAGTAACACGTTACACAGCAGGTAACGTTAGCCTACCGTTAGCTACAGTAGTAACTGGATTAAACACGGCTAAAATGATGACAGCTTAACGGTGTAGTGTGTCTGTATTTCACTGTAGAGGATTCCAACAGCGGGATGTCCAACAGTCTGCTGCTAAAGCTATGAGCTAAAAGACACAAACTAGCACTGGTCACTGCTGTTGTCTGAAAAACAAAACGGATGGAACTAAATGTTGCGTTTACTGGTAAACATTGTGACCGGCTTATGATGACCGACTGCTACCTGTTGTGGAATTTTCCTCACGTTACTCTGTCCTCTGTGACTGTCTACATCTAGAAACTAAGCTGCGCAGTGCAGGGAACAATCTGATTGGCTCATGGAGGCACGTGATCAGACAGTGGTTTATGGAGCGCTAGATTGGCTTTGCAAAAACTTTGATAAGGGGCGTTCTAAGAACGGAATGACGCATTTTAAATATCACTCGATCACGCAAATTTGATCGTGGGAAGCCAAAATCGTGATCGTGACTAAAATTCGATTAATTGTGCAGCCCTAATGTGAGGGGCTAAGAGAAGACCCAGGCAAGAGAAAAGAAAGAAAATGTGGATACATTTTAAGCCGCAAAAAAAATAAAAATAAACGAAAACTAGCAAATAGCCATGTTTTACAAACAAGCTAAAAGGAAAGCTGTCGGTTTGCAGTCCAACTAACATCATCACATGTGAATACAATTTGCCTCATTGATAATGATGATAGCTTTTCAGTCATACCCAAATTTTGCAACTCCAAGACCCCACTAGACAGAAATATTCAAATACACCATTTTAGATGCAAATAACACACTTGTACTGCATGAGGAAAAACTGCATGGCTATTGGCCCAAACTGCATGGGATTAGCATAAAGTGGGCATGTCTGCAAAGTGGAGACTCATGGATACCCATAGAACTATAATTGTCCCATATCAGTGGAAAATCATGAGAAATAAATGTGTGTTGATAACCGTGGTGCAAGGCTTGATCACCAGCGAGAGTGGGCCCCAGACCCCCAGGGCTCAAAGAGCCCCAGGTTCACTGTCTGGTAATTGATTCATGGCAATTTGATTCATCATAACTCTATATGGGACTACCATAAAAGAAACCACTAAAAGCGAGATTTCGACTGACAGGACACAAGGGCCTGTTTTATGACCTTATCTCTGTCTTGACAAAGGGCCCTGTGTCACAGTCTAGTTTTCAGACCTACATTTTGTAGCTGATATTTTCCTTACAAGGTACCTCAATCAATTTGTATTTAATCAAATTCTCACAGAGCAATATGGCCAGGATTTATGCACTGGACAGACGGGAAAAGTGGTCACAGAAGCTCACAAAATCGTTCATCGTCCATCCAGTTTTGACACTACATAGTCTCGCATTGCCAGACCTTCCTCCACAGCGCTGCGGAGGAGGGTCTGGGTAGTCTACACAGCATTCTGGGATGGGACAAAAACGTGCTCTGGTTTATTGGCATTTCTATACACCAATCACAATCGTCTTGGGCGGCGCTAAGTGCTGGACGGAGCCACGGTGCCTCTGCAAAATAGCCTCGGGAAGGAACTTGTGCACGTGCACGTAGGGAGGCGGGCTCTGGAACTGAAATGTCCGTTGATTGCGTGATGAGAATTTTACTCAGAAAAAAGAAAAAAAGAAGATAAATACCATTTGATTGTCGGTTCTAGCTCGGAGGACGTTTCCCGAATCGACCGGAGTTTACGACGCCAACACAAAGAAAGCGGAAGCTGAAAATGAGGGACATCTGGCGGAACCTCCGGCGGCACCGAACAATCCCCGGAAATAAGACTTGACTAGTATATGATCGCTGTTGGCTTTTAAAAAGCAACACACAAAAAAAATAATGAAATTATAATGGACTGACATGTTAAAGGGAGTTTTTCCTCACCCCTGTCGCACTAAATGCTTGCACTTGGGGGAATTACTGGAATTGTCGGGTCTTTCCCGGGCCAGTCTGCAA
Source organism: Perca fluviatilis (assembly GCF_010015445.1). Taxonomy (NCBI): domain Eukaryota; kingdom Metazoa; phylum Chordata; class Actinopteri; order Perciformes; family Percidae; genus Perca; species Perca fluviatilis. The sequence goes on from NC_053125.1 coordinate 9,261,321, forward strand.
TATACTGAAAGCTCTCTGCTCCCAGGGAGAGCACAGAAGATTAGCCTGACAGTCAGTGTGTTACAGTATGCCCACACAGCTGTTTCTACCCTTTCAATATTCTATGCAGTCAGGTAGATGATTGTGCCGCTGATTGATACTCAGTTACAATGATGTCCATCACTCAACAATTCCTGCATGACTGAATGAATGAATAACTAAATAATCAGACTTGGATAAAAAAATTTTTACACAATTTGTGAGTTTTTTTACGGCCCCCACACACACACACACACACACACACACACACACACACACACACACACACACACACACACACAGTCCCCTGAGAATGCAAAGAGCCCAGGACAACATTAAACCAGATCCTTGTATTTGATGGAATTAAAGTTGTTAGAAAATAAACGATAAGTCAAACCCACGCACGCACTTTGCGAGGTGACCCCCACTGACTTGATGAAAAAAATATAAACATCCCGACACACTAGGAGCACTGTTACGTCTGGAAATGAGCACCGTTCCCCTTCGGATGTGCCCAACGGTATTACGTGATGAATATTTCAGACTGGTCGTTTAAAGTTCACAGTGCAGCAATGTTTGCCTCAGTGTAGGTGTGCTGTTACATAAGAGGGAGAGCTGAGGAGGAGGGGGAGGGGGTCAAAAGACAAAGACAGATTCAAAGACAGACTGTCATGGCGGCTTGTTCAGAATACAATCTCATATTGTACTAAAATAGTTCACTAGAAAGTTGTTTCTGAAAACATTTTAAGCGAGAAATAGGCCGTGCGGTTGCTGAATCGGTCTTCATCACAGATCGACAATTCAGTTTAAAAGAGACTCTAGTCCCCCGTTTCCGGGTTAGCACTCTACCAATCAGATGGGTTATTTGAGTCCGACTGCCGGCAGTGCCCGCCCCACCGATTTCTACATGTCAAATCGGCCAAAATGAAGGCCGACGGCCCCTCGGACGGACGACGGCACGGAACACACTGAACAGACTCGAGTCACTGACCTCGCCAGACTGTCCCATGGCCGATTATCGGCTCGCTGTGTAGTCACCTTTACTCGTCCCAATCCAACTTAAAGTTTTCCAATCATCAAACATAATCCTGGCAAAGTCTAAATCACATTAAAAAAAAATAATAATAAAAGAAAATACTGTTAAATGTTCTCTCCGGGACAAATGCCAAGGGGAAAACCTCACAAAAAATGCCTGGAGGTTTAATCCAGGTTATTAAAACCTATTAACACGGCTACATCTCAAAGAAATGCTGAGGGAAGTACAACTGAGAGTCAGTGGGAATTCTTGTTCTTCTCTCTGAAGACTGTAAATCCAAAAATTTGCAGGCTTCATGGTTTCCATGGTTGTTTTTTTTGACAGAAAAATATGCTGTGTTTCCACATCAGGGATATCCTATAATACAATATTGATCTCTTTGGGAGGGTTGGAGGGTAGTCCAGGAGTGTGTGATGTTTTTGGTCAGTAATCACTCAGGTGACGACCTCTCGCAGAGTGAGATGTGTTTACATGTTGGCGTTTGTGCGTGTGTGTGTGTGTGTGTGTGTGTGTGTGTGTGTGTGTGTGTGTGTGTGTGTGTGTGTGTGTGTGTGTGTGTGTGTGTCACGTTTTGTACTAATAGGCAGAGCTTTAAGTCTTGATTCAGATCCCCAGAGGGTTTTCCCGCTGCTATTAAGTGACTTTAAAACACTGCAGTTACAAGCTGAGTGCATATAGTCGCCCTGAAATAGTGCTATAGGAATATGGGAAACCATGACAACACATCCAGGTAGCAATTATGTATGCCATCATCATCATCAGACCAGAAAAGCATGGCAGTGTTATCCTGCATCCATGTGCTGTCCAGACGTTAGTCAGATAAACCAGGAACTCCCTTTTTTTTTGTGTTAAATGTCCTTTGGCATCGAAGCAGGGGGAAGTCCCAGTGCTGTACAAACTATATCAGTGGTTCTCAACCTGGGGGTCGGGGGACCCCCCCCTCCCCCATGGGGGTCGCAAGATCATTTCTGGGGGTTTGCCAGATGGTTGGGGAGAACAAAAAATGAAATGACATATTCTAGACTAGGGAGCAACTCGAAAAGGTTGAGAACCACTCCTTCTTTAAACTAGCTGTCTGATCTCTGTGCGCCCGACTGTTCACTTACAGAAGGAGCTGCTTTCGTCCTTTGTGCCTTCCATGGTGCCATCCGGCAGCATCTGGAGGTAGAAGCCGTGTCTGCAGTAAAGCCGCGTGACGATGCCCTTCAGCTGGGGCTCTGCAGAGCAAACACAGGGTTAAGCACATGTTAGTGTCCGGGGAACAGGAACAGGAACACACACACACACACACACACACACACACACACACACACTGACTAAACAAGAGGCACGTCTTGATATTTACACGGTGAAATAGTCAAACAGTGAAGTGTGTGCGCTTGCATGTTGGTGTGTGACTGTGGCCTTCAGCAGGATTGATGGGATCCCGGCGTCTGCTAAGGAGAAGCATCTTTCACGTGTTCAAGTGAGGCAAGGTACAGTACATGTGTTTGCATGCTGTGTGTATGTATGTGTGTGTGTGTGTGTGTGTGTGTTTACTAGGGCTGGGACAATATGCTTTTGTCCCGATCCGATTCCTTCACGATACAGGTGTGCCCATGCAATTTGTATTGCGATTCGATAGCACTGAGTTTTGCAATTTCCAGAGACAATATAATCATGAGACATTACTAAAAAGTAATTGTTTCCTAAAAAAAAAAAAAAGAATGTACATCACACGTCAGTCAGTCAGTCAGCCATTTATTTCATTTTTAAAGAAGTACATAACATGGACTTTCTGCATTTTCTGCTTTCTGTTTTGCTGGAGATGGATATGATGTAGTCGACGTCGGCGGTACCGTATAAACAGAAAATTATTTGGGTGAATCATTGGTAAAAAAATAAATAAAAAATATTGATTTTAGGGAAAAGAATCGATTTTAATAATCGTTGCAAAACATAACGATACATACGATTTTAGATTTTTTATTTTTTTATTACCACACCTAACGTTTGCCCTCATGTACGTGTGTGCGGAAGTAGCTGTCCACAATGGGGCGAGCACTTTAAACATGCTAGCCCCCGCATCACAACTGGGGGACGGAAACAACGTCAACCAGGTAATTAGGAAGGACGTTAGTGCTAAGTGACTAAGATAGCAAGAACATGGGCAGCTTCAATTATTTGATTTTATAGGGACATTGTTTTTTTCTTATTTGCATTTGTGAGGTATAAAAGATTATTTTTTTGGTTTTACTTTGCTTATTAGTAAAATGTATTGCTAGTTTTAGTATTTTACATTATTTAAGGTTAAAAAGGGCTGTACTCGACATTCAGAACATTAATATCAGTAATCGGTAATGGCGTCCTGAGCGGAGAATGAAGTCACGCTTCCTTCTGTGCGTGTTGTAATCCGAGCCTCTCGGTTTTTTGTTTTGGTTTTGGTAGCCGGTCTTGCCGCCGCCGTGCACGTACATTCATGTTATTCCCGTCCTTTGGCATCGGCCTGTAATGACCTGGGAATGAAAACGGGCTGATGAAACCCGTTTGCCCCTCCTTTCGTGTTCAATGTGCCGCTGGCAGGCGCTCTGGTCGGGACAGGTTAACGTTACCGCTGTGAGCTGGCTAACTAACTAACTAACTAACTAACTGTCGTTGTTAGCGCTCCCCATTTCCCCCTCCCGTTGTGATCTGCTAGTGATCAGCGGTAACCTCCATACAGAGCCAGTGCACAGTGCAGAGGGGCAGCTCCCTCTAGTGGTACGCGGCTGGAATCTCTGATATATTTAAAAAAAAATGAAATATTCATTTAAAAACATAATACTACAGAAATATTACAAATATTTGTTTAAAGGCCCCATGACATGGTGCTCTTTGGTCTCTTTCCCGAAATTCAGCCTTGGTGCAGAATTACAGCCACTAGAGCCAGTCCCACAATGAGCTTTCCTTAGGATGTGCCATTTCTGTGTCTGTAGCTATTGAGGAGGAGAGAGGGGGGCAAGGTGGAGGGTGGGGGTGTGGCCTTGACCAACTGCCACTTTGCTCGTTTGAAAGCCATGATCTCTCTCTCTGTCTCTCATGGGTGGGCCAAATTCTCTGGGCGGGCAAAGCAGAGAAAGGGGAGGTAACCTTCCTCCTTATGACCTCATAAGGAGCAAGATTCCAGATCGGCCCATCTGAGCTTTCATTTTCTCAAAGGCAGAGCAGGACCTATCGCCATTTCTAGCTACTGGGGGACCATAGGCAGGCTGGGGGAACTCATTAATGTTAAAAAACCTCATGAAGTGAAATTTTCATGCCATGGGACTTTTAAGTGTAATATTTTTGTTTCGATATCAACTTGCTACATAGTTACGTTCATGAACGGAGCGCCGCATACATCCATAGGAAGAGAAGTGTGTATGAAGAGGAGACTATTTTGAGCCTCCACAGCACCTGCTAGCGGCAAATCACGCAGAACAGTAAGGAGATATGACCGAGACGCCTCAAATTTGGCTTCAGTTGGAACGGGACGGAGGAAGTACTGCGTGGCTGTGGCTGTCGACAATAAATAGTGGATATAGGCCTATGCTACTCTATTTTGACGAGGGCCATAATGGTGGTACTTAGAGAGCCTAATATTTTCTGAAGTGGTATGCGGTGTTAAAAAAAGTTTGAGAACCACTGCACTAGGCAGTGGGAGCACTATGACAACTGTTAGCTCACGGCTAGCAGTGCAGGCCACCGCCATTACGGCTCATCCACCACCGTGTTGGCATGTGCCACTCCTGGCCCAGACTCAGAATGTCAGTCAAACTCTGGGGAGAGCCGTGCCGAGGCAATCCCAGCCCGGACTGAAGTTTGTTCGTTACAGCACCCAATTTAAAACTGAGCTGCCACTTCACGGTTCCAGACTGAGCTCATAAAGTGGCGTCATAATGTATGACACGCCAATTCTTATGTCATTTTGGCGTGTTATCAAGACGCAAAATCGCTTTTTTTAGCGTGTTTATCAACGCCGTTCGGGCCGCCATTAACCTACATTACGTGTGAATTTGCGCCGTAGCGAGTAGTATGAAAGGACGGAAGTCCGCGGAGGGAGGTCGGTTGGGGTGGATGGGTAAAACAACCTTTTTCAACCTTTTTATTATTTCTTTTTTTTTTTTAAGTCTTCCCCAGTGTTTCTTTCCCAAACCCAACCGTTTATTGTTTTCATAAGCGTGTGACGTTGGTCACCGTTGTTTTTGTCGGGTTTTTTTGGTGTTACTAAAGCCTTTCCCAATGTTCTTTTCCTAAACCCAACATTTTTTTTTACACGCTTGTGACGTTCTCGCGATAGCACGGCATGTTCTCGCGAGAACACGCGACATGGCGACGTCACGTGGTGTGTAGGTTTACATCCGCTGTATGTATGTCTGTATGTATGTCTGTGTATGTCTACAGCGTAGACATACACGTGGATAGCTCAAAAATGCTTACAGATAACACGCCATTTGGCTTTAGGAAAGTGGCGTGTATGTTTACGCAAAGTCATGATGCCATGTTGACAGTTATTTTTTTCTTCCAGGGTGTCTGGGGTCAGTTATTTTAAAAAAAAAAGTTGAAAGTGAATAGGCCCCTGAAGTTGAAGTTGTTTAGTTATTTCTGTAGGATGTGATCATTTCACAGCGGTACACTTTTTGTGGTAGCCACCTGGAAATATGAAGCGACGAGCACCCTGTAGTGTAACTACAGCGGGGTGCTGCACTTGAACTGAGCAGAAAGCTCAATTCCCCGCGTGTAAGATGGCAAAAACTCAAGAAACAAACAACAACAACTTTACCATCACACTGAAAGTTTAATGAGCCATCTCCCGTTGTCTGTTTGCCCTGCTCTGAAATACCAACTGTCGGCATTTACGCGGTGCACTTGGAGGCATCAGGCTAACTATTTGTTTCGGCGAACCGATCAGGCACCGTCATCCGCCACCGCTCTAGAGATAATTCGGGGTGTTTTTCTCAAACTTTGTTTTTGTGTTTGAGTTTCTTGTCTCAAGCGTGACTGTGGGGGGGCTCTTTCACACCAAAGCGCTGAGGGAGTGGATCAGCAGGAATGTCAGTATGCTGAAGTGTTTCCACGATCAAGTTTTAATGAGATGCATCAAATATGGATGAGACAGAGAAGTACGGGGGCAGCTGGCAGTTGGCCCTTGGTGGACAGCAGGGGTGAGAGAGAGAGAGAGAGAGAGAGAGAGAGAGAGAGAGAGAGAGAGAGAGAGAGAGAGAGAGAGCACTGCAAAAGGTAACGATCCCAAAATGTACACTCAAAATTAATTATACACAGAAAATGAATACATTATGGAAGACATATATTGGAGTATGTTTTGTGTATCCATTGCACTTTCATAAAGTTAGAGGGGAAGTCAAAATATAATGTTGAAAAAGTGAATTAAAAATTCAATATAACAACAGACTGAGATATCATGACAGTTACACCCAATCTTTTGAGCCGTGCCACATAAACACGGTAATCCCACACTTCCCATAATGCAAGTGTGTCTTTTTTTGTGTTTGCTGTATTCAGGACATGTTGGCATCATGAGAAAAAAAACAGGACAACCTCATATTAACCCAACTTGGGAGTTGGAATAACTCGCGTCATTCTGACCTTGTTAACCACAGCCTTGTTGTTAGAATCAGATCAAAAGGAATTCAGCCTCAATCACCTACTTTAATGGGTCACATATTTGTAGCAGTTTAACTACTGCCAATTATAAAATGTGTATACAGTAGGTCTTTTTATTATTATTATGGAAACAGCTTGTTTGACACCTTTTGTAGACCCTCCATGTCTGTTAAATGCCCATGTCTTTCAATATGATTCCCAAAGTTCCCTCCAGAGCCACAGAGGATAATAAGTAAATTGCCCTTGATGTGTAAAACTGGTGGAGTGGCCCTTTAAATGAAAGCATTAAATAATATATTTTACTAAAAGCAATGCAATATAGGTCTAAAATAGTTTTTTTTCGCTTTGTGATTATATTGTTCTATTGCACTGTATCCCCATCACTTCGTTTTCCCAACATACAATCTCATTATCATCAATTTGACGGGATTGTTTTTTTTTTATTTGAAGAGGTGACATAATGTTAGTTTAAAAATGTTATGCAAATACTCTACTTTTTTTTTTCTCTTTTTCGTTGCAAAGCTAGCACATTTTTCTGCAATCCTTGAGAAGTTGAATTGAAGCTCATTAGGGTTTGAGTTAAGCCTTGGATGCGAATTGGTCAAAGAAATGCTGGTGTGTAATCCTCCCTTTCATTCCGACAGCGTGACACAATATGTTTTGAAAGCTTTTCATCGGACGTTCTGGCTTCGGCCGCGAGATTGAGTCGCTGTAACTACTCAAAGATAAAAGCTCATCCATCCAACGGTGGCGGAACTAGACACAGAAGGTCAAATGTGGGGTGTGGTAATCGGTAATATCCTGAATATTAATCCCAAATTAAGCCTCAAGACCACACACACAGCCATGTGCTGCATAACAGATCTGCCACAGTCCAGAGCAGAGCACAGAGGAGGGCGCATGTTGGACTTCAGCGTGAATCGGCTTTCGTGCGTCCCTGTTTGGTAACGATGCTGTAATCCAAAAAGCACTGCTCGGACATGCAAAACTACTGGGGCATGTACAGAGCCTTTACACAGCCACACACTGCCTAAGTTAATGTGTGTGGAGTGTTGTGACACTAGGTCTCGAGTGAAAATGCAAGAAACGACTATCATTACCTATAACATGAAACCAAAACACAGTAGAATTGTTGTTTAAACCCTTTCTACCGTAAGTGACTAAAGTCTATAGACCTATATTGCTTTGGGGTGTAGCTTTACAGTAGTTGACCTTACTCCGTGACAGCTTGTTAAACAAGATTTTCCAAAGTGAGCTCCGATTCTGTCCTTACAATGTCAACACAACCTGAGACCTATATATTCTGACGTCCCCACGCCAACATTTTGACCAAATGGTGTCAATGGGGAAAAAAGCTTAATGTTCAAAAAGGCACTGGGATCGATCCACTGGGCCATGTGGATATCCATTTTTAAGAACAGAAACTGGCAATCTTTGCGTTTGACTGTGATGCCAAACAAAGGTTAGGAGTTAGAAGGATCAGAAATCATCCTCTGGGGACTAGGAACGTTCATTATCAAAACTAGCCAGTAGATGTAGCAAAATGTCAGACAGTTGGATGGGTGAACCTCCTAATGCTCCATCACTAGTCACGCACGAATAATCAGCAGGGGATGTGATAATGTCTTTTACACCAATCCATTCCCCCAGTGGGATGACTTTTGCAGCTTCTTCAGCAGTCTGCTTGGCTCCTTGCTAAACTTTAGATGGTACATCTGTGGGGGTCTAAGGGTGGTGATGTGCATAATGTATGCAGAAGTCAAACTTGATTTGGGCAAGATGTGAAAACTTTCCACATGCATAATGAGGTGGCCTGCTGGAGTTATGATCGAGCCAGAGACATCGCATTAAGGAATTAACCATTTCTAGCAATCACAGGCCCCATTTACATCTGCAGCATCCGCAGTACAGCACAGGACGGATAGATGTCTGCCATTTGAAATGGAGTTTCGGGGCGTTTTTAGAGGTGCACCATCCACCAGGGGTGGCCACTCTCGCCTCAGCTCCCAGCACTGACTTCATAATGACTAGGAGTTTATTTCTCTAACGGAACTTTGCTCTTGTTGCTGCATGAAGATCTTCTTCGTGTCTGGGCTGAAAGTTGTGCACACCCCGGCGTCGGGACTTAGGCCGGTGCTGGTAGTTGTTGTATGTGGATTGAAAATAGGGCTGGGCGATATGGAGAAAATCAAATATCACAATATTTTTGACCAAATACCTCAATGCCGATATTGCAACGATATTGTAAGGTTTACAATTGGTGCATTCACAAAATATCTTCCACATTTAGATTTTGGATAAATAATCATCATAATATGGCTATAATGACTAAGTGGTTAAAGGCAAATAATAGAACAGCTAGAACAGTCTGGTAAGTTCAGAAAATGACATAACTTTACTGTAATGCAGCCTTTGAAACCAGGAAAAGACAGGACTTACCATGTAACGATATTACAATTCTTCAAAATCTAAGACGATATCTAGTCTCATATCACCAGTGTTGTAATGTAACGGAGTACAAATACTTCGTTACTGTACTTAAGTAGAAATTTGCAGCCACAGTCACTGGTGTGTGCGTTACTTCACGCAGCACATGTACTGACTGGAAACGTTACCGAGGATTATTTACCGCCGATGGCGCAGATGAACTAACGCTACACTCGTTACTGTAAGTAGGTAGCCTACAATAAAACCTCCATGATTAAAGAGTCAATACTTATCAATAACCCACGTACCTGTTCTACAGGCAGAAACACGTAGAAACCGATATTACAGTCCGCGCCTGTCCACTTCGTCCAACCGCTGCTGCAAACACAGCGCTTTTAAACAGTGTAATAGCGACTTTACAAACGAGCTAAAATGAAATATAATAAACAGTTTGTCTTAATTTGCAACCAATCTTGAACTTTGGACAAACTCTTGTAAACGTAGCTGCTGTCTAAACGAGCTATCCTCTCCGCTGGAGCGGTAAACCTATGGATGTATTATAAGACCAAAACAAATACATGTGGCTACTTAATATGCACGTGAATGACGCGTTCTTCATTCTTGACGATGTTGCCGGTGGTATTATTTAGCAACAGAATTGTCTTATTTCAAATTAGGCATACAGGACTAATCTGAGATCATTTTCTAGTTAAGTAGCCTATCTAGTTATCATTATGGATTTTCCATGTTTTTAGGGGTTTGCATACTAATGTAAAAAATATAGCATTAATTTAGTAAGAAAGTGAAAATATCAAACAAGATGATCGTATTAGGTATAATCTTTTTTTCTTTATTTGAAAGTCCGGCCCCTGGAGTGTCTGCTTAAAAAAATTCTGGCCCTTGGAAAAATGTAGTTGATGACCCCTGGTCTAGCTTTGCTGCTAATGGCACAACATCCAGTGGCAGTGGCTAGCTGGTTAGAACCATTTTCTAAAGCATAGGTGCGGCGTATATTTTCCTGCTTTTTTGTCCTTTTCCAATCACACCTATGATATTTGTTTCAGGGCCAGTAAAAATGTAGAAGGGGCCAGCAAAACTCTGATCTACTGGCCCCGGGGGCCAGTGGGGATTTTTTTTTATGTTGAGCCCTGCGACCACCCCGACGATAGTGGTGAACTCGGTGAACAGGGTAGTGGTGAAGATAACGTCATACACCCGTGTTGCAAGAAATGTTTCTGTACATTAATGTCAGCTCTAAAAATATGCTGTTTGTTCTTTGAACTTAAGAGAATTGTGCCTGAAAAGTCCTAGAAAAGAATGTGATTTTGATTTGATGAGTGAGATTAAGAAGATATGGGAACCCTGAATATGCTTTATGCTTTACTATAAGAAAGCCACAATAAAAGTTCTAACCACTTGGTTTAAAAAAAAAAAAACTTTTACTTTTACTTCAAATACTTAAGTACATTAAATATCAGAAAATTACTTTTGATACTTAAGTACAGTATATATCAGATACTTTAAGACTTTTACTTAAGTAATATTCTAAAAGGTAACTTTCACTTCTACCAGTCTTTTTCTAGTACGATACTTGTACTTTTACTCAAGTATTGCTTTCTAGTACTTTATACAACACTGCATATCACGATATTGATATAATATTGAAATATTGCCCAGCCCTAATTGAAAATGCATTTGCATTTACACGTTCAATGTGGTCCCGATGCACCTCTGGAGGTGGTTTAGCACATCACATCACAATCCGCCCTTAATGTATTTAATGTGAATAAAAAGCCTGCACTATCTGTAGTAAAGCACAATCCAATTGCAATGCAATCACCTAAAGCACATTTTAATGCAAGGTGTAAAGGGGGCCATTGGTAAATCAGCAATACACAAAGCTTATCACATAAGGAGGAGGTTTGGGTGGTGGAGAGCTGAGGCTAAAAAAATGGTTTGCATGAGTGTCATCAGCAGAGTGGGGCCCCGATCAGAGTGCATTTAGCAGCCTGGGGCAGCTTTTTGAAGAGTTTTGTCGCTACTTTTGCAATGCTGAGCACCCTGCGTTTTTCCACTGTACTGTATGTTCCTTGCGTTTATGCATCAGTGTCCCGAAACTTACAACGGTTGGCTGAGGACGGGCGCCTGAATCGGGTGCCAGTTGAAGCTTGAATCCATCTAGGGTTTAACTGAAGGAGGCTTAAAAAACTCGGTCTGAAATTTTTGAATTAAAGCTGCCGATGTCAACATGTTTATGCTTACAATTGTTTGTCCAAAATGACAACAATGCATTGTTTCCCTGACAGTTTTATTCATGGCAGTGTGGAAAAGCGTCTGAAATGGCATTAAAGCCACGGGACTAAAACAAATTCATGCTCGTGTAGACTGCAATCCCACTGGCACATTACAATGTATCCTGGGAATATCATAGCATTAGTCAACAGACAACAGATCTCTTATCAGAGCGCATCATACCCTATAGGGCTGGGACGATTCGTCGACATAGTCAACGTCATCGTCTACGTAAATGCGTCGACACAAATAACTTGCGTCGACGCGTCAAATAAAATAATAAAACTTGCGTGTAAATTAATTAATGTAATGCTGAACTAATGTAATGCGGAACTACTGTTAGATACGCGGGTTCTAGGTAGGGCTGTGCAATTAATCGAAATTTAATCGCGATTATGATTTCGGCTCCCAATGATTACAAAAACAGAATAATTGAGAAAAACTATTATTTAGCTCATTATGTTTTGCACATAAACTCTTATTTTCTCTCGTGTTCTGAATGAAAAAATTAAGTTGAAATAGGAAAAGTATTAAGGCAAATTTCACAGTTGTATGTTTTTTTTACTGTTGATTTATTTAACTTTTTCCACAGTTTTTTTAAGTTCAATAATGGCAACATCTTTCCAGGAGTCAACGAGTAATCGTGTTAAAATATCGTGATTTCAATATTGACCGAAATAATCGTGATTATATTTTTTTCCCATAATCGAGCAGCCCTAGTTCTAGGGACACCTAAACTGTAGCCCCGCCTTAGCTCTGAAGCTAACCGAGCTTCTCCGCATTCATGCAGTTTTTTGTCAGGTCGACGGTATGGCGAGTGGTGGCGACGCACAAGAGTTCCCCGCCGGCCTCTTTAAGATCACAAGTTCGGGAAAACTTTGAGACTGTATGGCTGCAGTCTGGAGTCTCCCGTGTCACGTCATCTCGTCTCGTGCCGTCCCCGCCTCGAAAACGTCGGTCTTCGGGTCAGTTCCAGTCGTAGGCTACAGGCGAGAGAGTGGTGGATAAGACGAGGACTTTGTGTCGCCGTTGTTCACCAGTTGTTGGGTATGTGAGTGGAAATACATCTAACATGCTAACGCATATCAGACGCCATGACCCAGATGTGACAATCACTGGAACGAGACAAAAAAACTGTCCAACTTCTCCTCCCTACAGTGCTTAACCAGCCTTTAGATACAAATAATTAAAGTTAAATTAAAAGGGAGAAGTGATTGGATGTTTAACAAGAGCTTATTCATTATTTTACCTACTACAGTTAATAAAAGCAAATACGGGCTACTCTTTTTGCACGTGCTCGGTTTACTTTAAGTTTTTATTTTTGTATTCCTCCTGAAAGTGACTTGATTTTGTGGTTGGATTGATTGATAGCCTACATCTGGCTTCAGGTTGCACTAATTCATTTTACTTGAACAGTGCAGTGTTAAACTATTTTAATAAATAGAGATTTGAACCTTATTGAAATTAGTTTTGTGTAAATTGTTAATAATAGAGCAATGGGAAAATAATCGCTAATTGAAAAATGAATCATTAGATTAATCGAAAAATGAATCGTTAGATTAGTCGACTTATTGAAAAAATAATCGCTAGATTAATCGGTTGGGACAGTCCTAATATCCTACAACACGTGGTTTGTGTGTGTGTGTGTGTGTGTGTGTGTGTGTTTAATGCATGAGGAGGATTTGTGCTTATAATCCCACAGACATGCAATGCCAATTATAGATTGACCTTAAAAAAAGAGCAGGATTAATTTGATTTATTAAGAATTTCAACCATTAATGTCGCCCTGAACCCTCCGGCTGCCTCAAGTCAGAAGACAACTGGGCAGCAGCAAGTGTTATTTTCACCCCCATGACACACTCCAATTCTAAACGTGTGTGTGTGTGTGTGTGTGTGTGTGTGTGTGTGTCTGACACCTTCAAGAGAATGGGCTTGGCTGAAGAAGCAGAGACGGTCTGCCAAGGACAATGTCTGTCTGTCATCACTCTCTCTCTCTGTCTCTCACACACAAACACACACACTTTTTTTGTGTCCTTCCCTCTGTCCATCAATCTCTTTCTTACTTTCTCCTCTCAAGTGTCCTCTCACTATTTACGATCTGGCCCAGTATCACTAGGAATTCCTTCCATATTGGAAGATTCGGCAGGGCCCGATTTACGACCGGTGCCAACGTTCATTACCAGTGGAGGAAGTAGTGTGCCCGATATGTAGCGAGGCAGAAAGTAAAGGGTGTAGAGGTGGGAGGGGAGGGGGGTGTTGGATCACGGTCTCTTTCTTCATCTCCTTTAGCTGCTTATCTGTCATTCTCTGTCGTTTCCTCCCTCTCCCCAAGGCTGGGTTACCAGCCTCAGATTCACTGCATGTCAATTGTTTCTTTAGTAATCTGATTATCTGCAATGGAATTTGGAGTTTGCATCACTAAAATAAAAAAATCGAGTCCAGCATTATCAGGTCACGTTGTGTCTATGTCTTGCAGAGGGGTCCTAAGTCTAAATCCAATTTTTTTGTTTGAAGAGCTATTGTATTTACATGGTACATATTCCTAAACATAGCTGTGTTAAACTAATTTACTACAAACTAATAACAGAAATTACATTTCATTCCCACATAAGAGCACCGGTTGCACTGGAATTAATGGTAACTGGGGGCCACAGGGTACACATTGCAAAGAGGGGAGGGGTCAGTAGGAGTCCATCAGCAAATGTTTGCCTGATACCTCCTTAACAGCTTTATCTGGCTGTGCCCAACCTTATTCATTTCCACTTTCCTCTCTTCACCCTTTCTCCTCCGCCAACTGCCTTCCCTCTTTCTCTCCTTCCCTTTCATTCTCTTCCCTTCCCCTCTTTCCCTCCCTCTCGTCCTCCCTATCGCATCGCAGAAATGCATATCCAATCGGCACAGAAGTCCTTACTTTTGCTCTTTCTAAAGACTGAAAGAGGGCAAAGGAGTGATGCGGTGAAAAGAGGGCGAAGAGGAAGAACAGTGGTGTCAATAAAACGTCACTTAACAGCAACAGAGACTCGCCTGAATGACTGACATGTCTTTCAGAGGAAGATGGAGAGGAAAATAAGATAACATTTCAGATATCGGGGGACAAGTGAGGGTAAATCTCTCTGCCTTTACATGTTCCCAACAGGTAGCCAGTTCACCGCAGAAGCAGCACTGGGATACACTGCCGACTTGCTATTGACGGTACATTTAGCGAACCCGGTAATTCATTTTCTTCTTTTTCTTCTTCCTCCAGGCATTGAAGTCTGTCAAACCACTTGAGGCTGGCGGGCACTGCGACAATTGCTGATTATTATACTTCCATCTGTTTGTCGAGACGTCGTCTCAAATGCTCTCCGTTGGGTCTGTGTCAGCGCCGACGCAGGCAGACTCCGGGGAGAACAGATGTGCTACACCACTGACGCAGCGCTGATGAATCATGGTCATTGTAGTTCACTAACCGTTTCAGCGTTTGGGAGCATTAAAGCTTGAAAAACGTCGTTTGAGAAAATCAGCAGCTTCATGCGTCACAGCAGCCCAAATGAATCACAAAAAACGGAGTGTGCGTACGGGCTGCTGGTGAAGTCGATGTGGTAACACTGTATAGGGAAAGTGATACTTTAAGAGTTAGCCATTTATACCAGACTTTACAAAGACAAATGTTAATGGGAACAACAACAGCCCTCCAAAAGAACTCAGACCTATTAGTCAGCATTTTTTGAACAATGCAAAAGGGACTCAGACCTCTCTAAAACAAACCGTACTCCATAAGGTTCGCTTTAAGGGCGTTTCCACACCTGTAGTTTGTTTGCGCTGGTCCAAACCAGTTGATGAGTTCGTAAACTTAAAGCGGTTTGCCCTTGGATCGGTTTCATTTCACACCTGGACAAATCCAAGCATACCAAAATGCGTCATTACAAGCAAGTGCAAGAACGTTCACTCCGCTTATCGGTCGGATATTTCTGTGGCGGGAGCAAGAAAGTAAATACAGGAGGAAGGTCCCGTGTTCTGGACTAGTGTATATTTCTTGCATCTCCGTGGTCAAACCAGCTCATTTCATTTAAATAATCAGGCATAGTTTCCAAGACTTTGCTCTGCCGTGCCGGCGTCTGTTTCCAACTTTAGCGGCGGCTGGTTCGACCACGGAGATGCGAGTGATGGCGAGCTTGACCGCACTCTATTTCTGGGAGAGAAACGTTGAAAGCTGCTACAGTTTGCATGATCTGCCATATCGCAGATTGCCAAGCACACCTGACTACAGGAGACATTAGCTAGACTTGAGGAGTACCAACCGTTAGGGCGGTTCGAGGTCGGATCACATTCTCACCACTAACGAACCGCTCCAGAGTTGGACTGAAATCGTACCGAGACCCCCTCACCAAGCAGGTCTCGGTACGCTTGTTTGGTCCGCTTTTGGTGCGCACCCGAATGCGACTGCTGCGTTTTCACCTGCCCAAACAAACCGCGCCAAGGGGGGAAAAAAACAACTTGTGCGATTCAACCGAACTAAATAAGGCAGATGTGAAAGCCCACTAATTGCACGTTGTGGTTCTCTTTACCTGTGCATTGTAAACACAACACGCTTCAGGTTCCTTTTGTCTTTTGCCAATGTATTTGAGCCGGGAGGCCCCAACGGAGCTGAAGTGGACTAGAAAGAGAACTGAGTCATCTTTCAGTGAATGCAAAAAGAGCCCCTTTTCTGTCGGTCCCCTCTTTGGTCCACTTTAAGAGGACTGAGTGTGGTTCGTTTAAAGAGGACTATATGTGAAAACACCCTAACACACTGGTGGTATGTGTGTGTGTGTGTGTGTGCTAATAAAAAAATGTAGCATGCAATTCAGCCGCAGACCCCAGACTCTGTTTCTTCCAGTTGCAAAAGCTAGCCCCTACGTCAATGTAAAAGTGTTTGTGTCCCTTTGGATTTACTCAAGATCAACATGTTTGAAGTGAATTTTTCATCCCCTTCCACACGTTCCAACATGAAGGAACTCGGACAGCTTCGGCTCTGGCTCAATGCCCCGTTTTGGCTTCCAAATCTGACCCACTGGTGTCGGGTTTCTCCACGACCAAAACTAACTAGTCGTATTCAACGTCTGCATGCATCCGTGGAATCCCACACTGTATCTCCCGAGAAGTGAGACATTATCCTCCGCAGCCCAAAAATATGTCATGTTCAGAAGATGATTTAACTGCTTGACCTGATGCACTACTGTTAATATGGACTATCTTGCATTTAATAACGTTCTGTCTCTGCCAGTAATGTTCTGGCATGAGCGCTTCTCGAAAGAAACAGATTTATGGACTAAATTCATCTACAATCCATTGAGAATTAGACAAGAGGCGGCACCAAAACGGCTGGGACAAACCACAGTACACAGGCATTTATAGAAAACCAAGCTAGTGTGGATCAGGGCTGCACAATTAATCAAATATTTATCGCAAAGACGACAGTGGATTCCCACAATTAAATGAACATGATAGACTGCGATATCAACGTCTAAAATGCGTGCTCCGCTCCTAAAAAAAAAAAAAACTGCATATCAAATGAAGTGCTTCCAAAACTGACAACGTGACTCGGTAAGGACCGAGTGGCGTGCCAGCAGCGGCATTACGCACGGCCGTCCACTGCGTTTACCTTTATTAAAATCACCTGAAAACAAAACCAGGCTGTTGCGGTGTAACCCATCAGACCTCTCCACGCATCCGACTGGTCGTTTATAACTCGCCAGACGTTTCTCCGTTCTCAGCTGAGAGTGATGGGGTAACGCTGCAGTGTTTCAGTATTTACACTGGCATTAGCCTAGTGGCTAGTGGCTAGCGGAAGTCCTCTGCCCATAGCTTAATCCCGACAGTAATTAAAGGCATTCATTTTTAAGAATTTTGTTACACTACAGTATTAAAAAAATTATATATACAGTATATATATATATATATATATACACACACATATACACATATATACATACATACATACATACATACATACACACAGTTAGGGCTGGACCTGAGTATTCGAATATTCGTTCGGTGGATTGGTATTAGATTTGAAAATTTGACATTCGAATATTCGGTTTTTTGGGGGGGGGTTTTGCACAACCTGGAATCCCCCTTCAAACGGTTCTCATACGCGCTTGAATATGTTCGAAATATAATACTCTCTTTTACAATTTTCTTATATAGCCTAGCCATTTTAATAGGATGGACAACCCAACCTCGTTATACTTAATATTAATATTTGCTTCTTCTTGGACTACTAAAGTGTTCCTACAACGGGAGTATTCTCTGGCTAGAGCGTAGGACAGCGCAGTTTGCATGGACAGAAGTGCATGCCTGAGCTTGTATTTTGGGTTAAGCTGCATTGCTTTGACATTGTGGAAAATAAAATAATAGAAACAAAATGTATTATTCTTTTTACCCGTTGTTATCAATCTAAATGAATCTACTGCGAAATATAGGAGACTTTGAGATTTTACTGGGACGTCACGTCACATGCCCTAGTTAAAACGCCCATGAGTTGAACGTCATTACCGTCATGATTCAGCGAAAAGACAAAAATGCCGAAGACTTCATCTGTGCGGGAGAACTTTAAAGTAAGTGAGGACAAGACAAAGGCAGAGTGTCAAATATGCAATTTGAAACTGGCCTACCACAACAGCACATCAAGCTTGAGAAATCACCTGAGTTCTGTAAGTAGAACGAGCTGCTTTTATCCGCCATTTACACGTGATAAAAATGTGCACTTAATTTTCATGGAAAATAACGTGACTTGCGAATAGGCTACGGCAGTTAATGACGAACAGTAAAAACGTAGCCTACTGTAATAACAGGGGACTGTGTCCTGCAACAACAAAGAAGTTGCTTCATCTCGCTGGTCTCTTTTACCGTGAAAAAAAGCTGCCTTCAGGTGCGGTTTGGAAATGTTGGTTTCCCCCGCCGCTGCGGCCGCCACCGAAGGTTAGAATATTCGCTGTTGAAAAGCACCGAAGCTTCGAAGATCAAAAACTGGTATTCGGTAAAGCTCTACACACAGTATATATATATATATATATCTCCCAAACTTGAAAACCGATTACCTACCAAACAAACGAGTATCTTAATATTCGGGTCCAACCCTACTTAATTATTAGGAATTAATTAGCAGGAATGTAGCACAACAAAGACGTGGTATACAATCCTGATCTTAATATTGATCACAATAATCAAGATTATTATTTTGGCCCTAATCGTGCGGCCCTAGCGTGGATGTACTGTTAACATAGGGATGTAACATAGGAGGAGGGTGTAAGTCAAAAAAGCTTAAAAGTTTAAAAGGGCATGACAAAACTAAAATGTCACCGACGGAAAACAATAAGAAAAATCAAAGGTCTAAAATTTGACTAAAACTCTACACAATTCATCCAGAGACTAAAACAACTTCAGATGTCATGATGAACAGTGCCGTTAGCGCTGTAACGATACATTCAACTCACGATTCACGATTTTAAGTTCACGTTAGGATTTTCTCAAGATTTTTTTTATAGTAACTGTGCAAAACAACAGATGTGTCCTCTTCTTAAAAGTTCAACTGAAATTGTATTCTATCCTAAATGACAAATAAAAATAAAAAAAATTATTAGATGTATAAAACAAATCCCACATTAAAATAACTAAATAAACAGAAAGAAATATCTTCACATACATAAAATAAGATGTAGTGATGTCTGAAGTCAGAAAAGTGAAATCAAAATTACATTACGCCCTAGGCCGTTTAAAAAATGCACCGTGATACATTTTTTATCTCAACCGGTGGTAATCTTTACACATTTATATTGATTTTTAAGTGCTGCAGAGGTTTCCTTCCATTCTTTAGCTATCAAGCAGAATTGAATAGGCATGTTATAACACAAAACTCTCAGTCATCTGGCGGACAGATTGTCCTTTGTGCTGCCTGACAGGTGGAAACAAAGTACAGTTGACTCCAAGTAATTACTCCTTGAGGCCAAGCAACGGAGCGGCAGCAATTTACAGTTGCATGCTGTTCCTGCAGTAAAAAAGAGTGAAATCTTTCTAGTCTGTGTCTGCACCGTTGCCACTGTACTACTAACTAGGGCTGCAACAAACCATTATTTTCATGGTCGATTAATCTGGCGATTATTTTCTCGATTAATCGATTAGTTGGTTGGTCTATAAAATGTCAGAAAAACGGTGAAAACTCAACGATATTCAGTTTACTGTCAGAGAGGGGGATGAAACTAGAAAATATTCACATTGAAGAAGCCGGAATCAGAGAAATTTGACTTAATACTTAAATACATAATACTTAAAGCGATTAATCGGTTATCAAAATAGTTGCCGATTAATTTATTGGAAGCAACTGTTCGATTAATCGATTGATCTTTGCAGCTCTGCTTGTATAACACCAGAATATGCATGCATCTTCATGCACAAACTTAGTGTATTGTGCAATAGGGCTGCACGACATGAGGAAAGCATCTAATTGCTATTATTTTTGACTGATATTGCGATTGCGATAGGATTCACGATATCGGAGGGAATGATCATTTTTGTATCGATATTCTCATTGAAAAATATTAAATATGTTAAATGATTATAGTGTCATTTTAGGATCTGTACCAAAGAAAGATCTTTTCTTAAGTCCGTATGGACATCTCTGCAGCACCACCATACTTTATTCAGTACGGTTTGACACATATTTTGCCTTTAACAAATATTGCGCTTACCCCTCCTCCACACTGCTTCCATCAGGACGCAGATACAGGTCCTTGGTCTGGTTACGGGCCCGCTACAGTAAGAGTTTTGTACCTTCTGCCATATCCTCCAAAAATGTTGACATGTCATACTAGGAGAAGCACAGGTGTATTCAAAACCATGAATTATGGCTGCATTCCACTTAGGAGAGGCCCTTGTGTTGTGCATGCTGACTCACTGAAATAGCTTACTGGGACACTTGATGGAATTGTGCACTCGTTTTCTTCAAGCTCGCATCGTCTTTGTTCCTTCCTCAGCCAGTGGACAAAGGTCATTTCAGTATTATTCTCAGCGCTGTGGGCAAATTCCTGCTTGGTTGCTGCTACTTTACCATGCCATGCCTCTGCACACTGGACCCAGAAACACTTCTCCGCTTTCTCCGGAGTTAATAAGCTTGTTACTCCCCACTGACTCTAATATTGTCTCTCACCACCAGCATGGGCGCCTGAAGCTATTAATCCATGGACATATGGATTTTACAACTGCTAGTATTTCATCTCCCAGCATTTATTGCATCCACAGCGCTCGACGGCGGCCACCAAGGCAATAACATATCACGTATTGAAATGAGAACAAGTGGAGTATGGTATGTAGATGTTTTCCTATCACAATTAAGTTTTTTTTTGTTGCTGCATCTTTTTGGCATGTACACTAAAGCTCAGAAACATCCTGATTCAGGATGAGAAGGCTCCACATGTGTTCTCATATTTCACTGTTCACATCAAGTGCGCAGCTAAATTGCATAAAATTAGGGGCTCGCAGTGGCCCCAGTTGACAATGAATAATGGATATAAAGGCAGGGAGAGCCTATATGGCAGCCTAATGGCCATATTTACAATGACCATCAATCATCTCCAAACCGCCAGCAGCCTCATCCCTCATAGGATGGAGAGAGAGAAAGGGGCGGGGACGCCTTCAAAACAAACTGCTTCTCCCTCTTTCCCGTTCAATCTCCATCTCTCCCTCTCTCTCTCTCTCTCTCTCTCTCTCTGCCTCTCTCTCTTTCAACTTTAGCTTTTAGGAAAACCAACAGTGATGAAGTGCAATCCTGCTGAAACTTTACCCAACTCCAAGGTTAGACATGTTTTTTTTGGTTGTAATTAAAATTACCAATTGAAATTTCACAAAATTACAAGAACTGTGCACTTGGCTGAAAGCCTTGTGATTGGACCGTTACATTTCCTGGCTGTGGAATGGGCTAAAGTGGAGGAGAACAATACTTTCTTGGAAAGGGAGGATCAAGTTGACATTTGTGAAAAAAATCTAATTCTGATATGTCAGAGTCTGTATTCCAGAAAAGGGATCAATGCCACCCCGACACACAGCAGCTCCAGACAATAGAGCAGAGAAGAAGAGAGCTGGCTGTATAAGGCTCTGGCTGTAAGAATATTGTATACATGTTATGGGGTTACAATTACCACATTATAAAACTAGTCTCTCTGATCCCTATTAGCTGCTTTCCTATTGCATTCCAGCCACTTTCATGACATTATGGGAAACTTTGAAGTAGCGCTGGGCTATCTATCGATATTATATCAATATCGTGATATGAGACTAAATATCGTCTTAGATTTTGAAAATCTTAATATCGTAATTTAAGTGGTGTCTTTTCCTGGTTTTAAAGGCTGCATTACAGTAAAGTGATGTCATTTTCTGAACTAACCAGACTGGTGTAACTGTTCTATTATTTACCCACTTAGTCATTATATCTACATTACAGATGATTATTTATCAAAAATGTCATTGTGTAATTATTTTGTGAAAGCACCAATAGTCAACACTACAATATCGTTGCGGTATCGATATCGAGGTATTTGGTCAAAAATATTGTGATATTTGATTTTCTCCATATCGCTCGGCCCTACTTTGAAGCCATGACATAAACATAAAACAGAATGTAAGAATGTGATGCATGTAAAGCGATTACATTTAGGAGAGAGCAAAGCCTTATTTAAATTACTTTCAGCAAATGTAGTCCTAAATACAGCAATGACGTAAAAGCATTAGATTACATAACTGTCAGGATATTGCCAACTGACAGAACATTACTGATTTGGAACATTCCATTCCGATTCCCTTTTTTTAAAGAATAATTTTAGTTTGCTATTGAGAATGAGGACATACGTCACGATTTGGGAGGTGTCTGAGTCCGGCCACCATTTTGGGATCCTACACTATCGGTTGCCAGGGGCAACAGTGTCAGAGCGACACAGACACGGAGCTGGAAAGACGGGCGTTTTGACTTAAAGGTATCTACATAAGAGTGACATGACACTGTCATGAACGTGTCATAAACATTATAAACCGGTCATAAACTTTATGACATAACGCTTCTATTAGTAAGTGCCATTCGTTTTTTTTGTCATGACAAGTTATGGTTAGAGTTAGAGTTCATGTTCACCACTCATTAAGGCATCTTGTTCTCTTAATACATCCATGGTTTAAACAGAGAAATTACGAGAAAATTAAGAAGAAGGCAGCAAAAGAAAAGGGCCCTTACAGAGACAAACTGATAGGAACAACAACCTCTGAAACTGGTCCAGTATATTAATCAGTTAGCATCCACTAAAAGTTCAGTTTTTGCCGCTGACAGACTCAGATTATTATTCTAAGTATGTGACAACATTATGGAAAGGATCCCTACAGAGATAGACCTTTTAGTTAAAGAGTAAGATCCTTTTAGTTTAACATGAAACAGCCCCGAAATCATCTTCATCAAACTCCACCAGACTCCATGTAAATAATCAGGACTTTTATCATCGTAAAATACACTTCATTCAAAGTGGACAGAAACTAAATAAAACTACCAAAAGCCATCTTGGTTCGTCTTTCCACTGTTCCAACAATCACCACTCTGGTTTGGTTGAAATAAACCCTTAATTCACCCATTTACATGTGGAGATATGCTGGCTCTATACACGCTAAAAGTCCTGATTATTTACATGGAGTCTGGTGGAGTTTGGTAATGGTGATTTCGGGGCTGTTTGATGTTAAACTAAAAGGATCTTACTCTTTAACTAAAAGGTCTATCTCTGTAGGGATCCTTTCCAGTCAGTGTGGGGTCTCTGTGCTGGACCAGAGAAAGGTCCTTTCTTCTAATTGCAGCCACCCAAGAAATCCGACGTCTCCTTGTCACATCGGAGACATGCTCTCTTTCATGCTTTTCCCATGTAGGGAAACGAAAAAACTTTAACACATGGTTCCTACGGTTTCCACGACAATCGTGTGAGACACTGGAGCATTTTTTTTTACAAAGCAGTGTTTTCCAGGCATTTCAAAATAGTGAGGAATTGCAACAACCTCCTCTGCTACCAACACAAACAATGAACGGTTCTGGCGGGTAGCCTCCCAAAATGGCGGAAGGGGGCGGAGCGCTGTGTAGTGACGTCATCTCCACATTCTCAATAACTATATAACCGTTGGTGCTGAGATCTGGAATCATGGTGCCATTGCTATGCTGAACTAGATGATCAGACAGGATGAAAAGAAGCCAATAGGTTAGCCAGTTTCTTTTTTTTTGTATTTTTCTAAATGTCCGAAACATATTTTGGTAACACTTTACTTGAAGGTATCTACATAAGAGTGACAATGCACTGTCATGAACACATGACACTGTCATGAGTAGGGTTGCAAAGGGGCGGAAATTTTCCGGTAAATTTCCAGAAACTTTCCATGGAAAGTTTAGCTAGGGAATTTTGCAAACATTCCAATTTGGAAAATGTGATGGGAGTTAATGGGCTCAAATGCAGTACTGTCTTCAATCAGCTTCAATCTGCTGCTGAATGTTGGATTCTAGAAATGATCTATGTGGCCTCAATAGCCCTGCAGTAGGCTAAGTAGTAGCCCAAACCATTGACCTTTAGCTTAACATATGAAAGTAGCTAGCATGCTGCCTCAGATTTACTATTGTTATGGTTATATGCGTGCTAAGCTAACCATCAGCGCTGTCTATTATTTCGAGCCTATCAAGAACAAGTGGGCTATACAATTAACATACATAAGTTAATAGCAATGGGTTATGTATTACTGCGTGCATGCATGTCATTGACGAATATAGGGAGGACATTCAACTGAACTTGCATTAAATCAGGTTGTTTTAATCAAGATTATGCTGCAAGATGGGGTTTTTTCAACTACATTTAAGTTCCCTGTTATAGACTAACACTATTATAACAAGCAATATTAAAATTATTCAGTTTATTCCCATTAATTCCAGTTAATTCCCGTGTATTCCCATTAATTCCCATGGAAAGTTTCCAACTTTGAAAATGTTCGGAATTTTGCAACCCTAGTCATGACACAGTCATGACACATGAACTCTAACTCTAACCATAACTTGTCATGACAAAAAAAACGAATGGCACTTACTAATAGAAGCGTTATGTCATAAACGTTTATGACCGGTTTATAATGTTTATGACACGTTCATGACAGTGTCATGTCACTCTTATGTAGATACCTTTAAGTCAAGTGTAGCCCATATTTTCAATGGATTCTGTTCTGAATACCACAGTAATCACAGTGACGACAGGCACACGTTGGCCCATGAGCAGACACTGGGAAAGATGTTCATCAGGAACAAGAAACCACTCAAACAAAAAGTGACAACTCACACTAAATACGTCAGGGAGAGGGAGACGTTGTGGATTAATTAAGAAAAGCAACGGGCAAACTTTTCAGTCCGTGCTCTAAAGCTTAATGATTTAAAGCTTAAATAATTGGCCTAATGATTAAGTCGGAGAGAGAGAGAGAGAGAGAGAGAGAGCGAGAGAGAGAGAAAGAAACAAAAGCGTCTGTCTCAGAAGTGAGCGAGAGATTGAGTACGGAGAGGAAGATAAGTAAAAGGGAATAAAGAACAAGATAGAAAAATGGGTTGAGAAGGAAAAAGAGTGAGACAAAGACGGAGAGCATAAATCAAGGAAGGAGACAACACTTTGGAGAAGCTGGAAGAAAGATACCCTTGGGGTGGCTGTGTTTGAAAAAGGCAAACAGAGAGAGATGTTGGAGACCAAGAGAGAGAAGAAGCAAAGGAATGGCTGAAAGCGAAAGAGAGGTGCCCGCTGAGGCAGTCCTAACCTGGATCAGAGAGGGAGAAGTGGGTAAGAGAATAAACCAAAGGAAAGAAAACATGAGAAAAAAACAGCTTTGGATCAGACGCAGAGAGACAGAAAAACAAGGACGGGAGAGAGCGCAAGTGTCAAAAAGGAAATGTAAGAGAGACACTTGTACAAAGAACTTACGGGTCCTGCTCCAGAAGTACAAAAAGATCCAGCGCTACAACATACAAGTCGTCCAAACTAAACACAAACAAGGTTGTTTGTGGAAGTTGGCATTTTTGACAGACTGAGGCCATGTCATGTGGCATAATGTGACGACTAGGGGGCCGCACAATGCAGACAGCAGAATTGTTCAGACAGCAGAAAAGCTGGAAAGATGAGATTAGTAAACTGTGTCAACTGGTTTCTGGTTAAAGGTCCCATGGCATGAAAATGTCACTTCATGAGGGTTTTTTTAACATTAATATGCGTTCCCCCAGCCTGCCTATGGTCCCCCAGTGGCTATAAATGGTGATAGGTGTAAACCGAGCCCTGGGTATCCTGCTCTGCCTTTGAGAAAATGAAAGCTCAGATGGGCCGATCTGGAATCTTCTCCTTATGAGGTCATAAGGAGCAAGGTTACCTCCCCTTTCTCTGCTTTGCCCGCCCAGAGAATTTGGCCCACCCATGAGAGAGAGACATCATGGCTTGCAAACGAACGAAGCATGGCAGTTGGTCAAGGCCACACCCCCACCCCCCACCTTGCCCCCCTCTCTCCTCCTCAATAGCTACAGACACAGAAATGGCACATACTAAGGAAAGCTCATTGTGGGACTGGCTCTAGTGGCTGTAATTCTGCACCAAGGCTGAATTTCGGGAAACAGACTTCAGATACAGTATTAGGGGACCACTAATGTCTATATAAAAGAGACTTCAGATACAGTATTAGGGGACTACTAAGGTCTATATAAAAGAGACTTCAGATACAGTATTAGGGGACCACTAAGGTCTATATAAAAGAGACTTCAGATACAGTATTAGGGGACCACTAAGGTCTATATAAAAGAGACTTCAGATACAGTATTAGGGGACCACTAAGGCCTATATAAAAGAGACTTCAGATACAGTATTAGGGGACCACTAAGGCCTATATAAAAGAGACTTCAGATACAGTCTTAGGGGACCACTAAGGTCTATATAAAAGAGACTTCAGATACAGTGTTAGGGGACCACTAAGGTCTATATAAAAGCATCCAAAGAGCACCATGTCATGGGACCTTTAAATTAACATTTGAGAACATGCATCACTAAAGCACTATATCAGCTGACATGATAAGGGCCAGAAGATGGGTCTTACTTCATTCCCTGTGTCAAAATCTAGTTTTAAGGACTTTATTGTTTGAGTTTTGTGCTAATGTGTTGCCTGTTCCAAATCCATGTGTTTAAATTGAAAATACCACACAGCTAATCATGGGGCCATGCAGTTCTCTAGCACAGAAACACTGTACACAATGCACAGAGTGGAAGGTTTAGGGCCTAATGGGGGGGGGGCACTGCAGCTCATTTTTGCCCCAGGGCCAACCAGCAGGTTAGTCTGGACTAGGATAACTAGAAATCATGTTCATATTGGACTAATCTCGCATTGCCAGATGTTCCTCCACAGAGCTGCGGAGGAGGGTCTGGCAAGTCCACACAGCATTCCGGGATGGGAGCAAAACGTGCTCTGGTTTATTGGCATTTCTTTAAACCAATCACAATCATCTTGGGCGGTGCTAAGTGTAGGACGGAGCAACGGTGCCTCTGCTAAATAGCCTCAGGAAGGAACTTGTATTGGTGGAACATGTGTACGTTCAAAGGTTGATTTATTGAGGTCAAGAGAAAACTCTGATTGGACAGATAGTCTAGCTAGCTGTCTGGATTTACCCTGCAGAGATCTGAGGAGCAGTTAACCATAGTCCTCAGAAATCCACCAGAGTTTAGAACGCCAACACAAAGAAAGAGGAAGGTGACGGAATTTCCATCGGCACCTGAACAATCCCAGAAATTAAAGCTCGTCGATATAGACTAATATTGGACAAATCTGCAACTGACAATTAACGTCCAGTGCCAACATTCAGTGCCAGCGCAGTAAGTGTGGTATTGTTAAGTTACAGAAGCTGGTAGATAGAGCTGATGGGAAGCATAGACGGATTATGAGACAACGGGGCCCATGGGCGCAGACATGCAACAGGCCCCACCATCTCTGCTACACATGAGCAAGAACCAGACTCTGAGATGCTTTTGCCTCTTTTTTTCATGCTTTGTGTCTCTTTGTGGTCTTTCTGAGGTTGTTTTGTCTCTCGTTGTGCTCCTTTTGTTGTGGTTTTGCGTCTTTATGTAGTCGTTTTTGTGTCTCTTTGTAGTCATTTTGCCTCTTTGTAGTCTTTTCGTGTCATTTTGTGTCTTTCCGCAGAAGCTCTGTCTCTCTTTGTGGCCGTTTTATGTTTCTTTGTGGTATTTTAGTGGTTGCTTTGCGTCTCTTTGTAGTTCATTTTTATGTATCTTTGTAGTCGCCATGCATCTCTTCGTGGTCGGGTTAGGCTTCTTTCCTCAAGAATATATTAAGTTTTTTAATGAAAAACGAATGCAATTTCCCCATAAATGCTGATTCTCTTTGTGGGATTTTGTCTCTGGGTTTTGCGTCCCCTTGTAGTCGTGTTGTGTCTTTTTTTGGTCATTTTTGTTTTCTTTGGGGTTGTTTTGGGTCTCTGTGGTCATCTGGCGTCTCTTTGTAGTCGGTTTGTGACCCTTTATGGTAGTTTTGCGTATCTTTATCACATCATTGTGGACCCATATCACCATATTTGTGTCTAAAACGTTGGAAAAGATTGAGCAGATAATAAATAAAAAAAACACTCAACAAGCTTAAAGACCAACTACAATCATTAGATCTGAGAAAAGTCTTTTAGTTACATTCATCTGGCTTAGGTGGTGCCCAAAACGGCTCAGGTGCTGCGCCTAAAACTTACAGTATAATGGCAGGGAAAACGCTGGCTTGTGTTGTAATGGAACACTGCAGAGGCCTGATGGGAGGAGGACGAGACAGAGATAAAGAGCTGAGTGAGTCAGAGGTTTTCAGTATCCCAGGACCCGTCTTTACTGATGTTAATCACACTAACGATCAGCTGGGAGACACCGCCCACCCAGCGTGGATCCAGGCCAGGGCCCGATATCACCTTTGGGGGAGGGAGGAAGGACAAATAGACGTGAAGGGAGGGAGAGAAAGGAAAGGAAAGGATGAACAAGGATGGTGAGGGGGGGACGAGAGAGGGAAAGAGGGAGTTAGGAAATCAAGGTGGAAATGAGGGAGGGAAGAAAAATGGGAGGAAGAAGGAAATGGAGAGGAGGGAAGAGGCATGAGAGGGGAGGATGGACAGGCGGAGCGTTGGTGGAAGGACACTAGGAGTAAGCCAGGAGTGAAGGACATAAGAAGGGAGGAAGAGGAGGCGAAAGAATAGGAACTAGACAAGGACAGGGTAAGAGAGAGAGAGAGGAAGAAAGGATGGGGAACAGGGAGTTAAAGGGGAAGAGAGGGAAGAAGGTGGAAGAGGGAAGCAGGGAAGGCAAAAGAAAGTGAGGGAGAAAGGGGAGACAGAGGGAGGGAGGAAGAAAAGAAGTGAAGATGGAAAGAAGTAAGGGAGAGTAAAAAAAAAAAAAATAGAGGATTATGGGGAGGGGGCATTTGTGTGACGTCCTGTTGTGCTATTTAACCCCACAATGTAGCACGAGTAGACTTAACGGAGTCTAAGGTAGACTATTCTTTGTTTAACCACGATTAATTGCTGACATTAGGTTTGACTGTTGATGGTAATTCGAGATTTTGTTTCGAGAAATTGTAATTATATACTGTAAGTAATTATTGGTCGGACTGTTGAGCTAAAGCTACCTGTGTTACTAGTACATTATCCGGGTCACATAACAGTGATATATAACCAAAAGACGTATCATGGAATTCATAATTTGTTTAAAAAAGTAATGAATAAGTCAATATTTTTAAATTTAACTGAAGGAGACTATTACTTGGTTAATCGTAATCAACCGTACGGCAACATTTGGAGTTGTTACAGCTCCACGCTAGCCTGACGTGTCCATACTCCGATTCTAGTCAGAAGAGGAGTCTGATGCTGCTCCGTTGGGCTGTGATTATGGGGCGTGTTTCAACCGAACCAGGAAAGAAAACGCCTCTGCACTTAATTGGATAAGAAGGGGGAAGGGGGGGGGGAAGGGGGGGGAAGGGGGGGGTAAAGGGGGGTTAGTGTAAATACGGACGGGTGTGGCGATGTGTGTACATACGCGACCGCGGTTCTCCGTTCCTCTCTTAAAATGAATGCGCCGTCGATATCTTCTATAACAGACGCGATGGCATCCATCTTTGCTGTAAACAAATTCAACCCAAGCGCTCTTTGGCGACGTGGTTGATTACGTTACTGCTGATCATCTGTCCGTCATCGTATAAAGCCCGCCCTGACAATATGATTGGTTCCGAACAGCTCTGGTTGGAGCATAGTTGCTCCTCGACAGATCAAGTCCAGACCGAACTTCGGCTAAGTTCGGCTGGCATCCAGGCTAGCTCTACGCACTACCCCCCGTTCAAAATGAATGGAAAGAACTGCGCGTTTTGCCGAAACCGTCCGGCGGCCGACGCAGACGAGAAAGCAGGGGAAGAAGTGCAACAAAAAAGGACGAGAAATGGAAAAGAAGAAGAGGGGGAGGACGAAGCATTGTTTAAATGTGTGAAAATGTTTGCGGAGGGAAGGGGAGAGTGGAGGGCAATCACTGAGAGAGAGAGAGAGAGAGAGAGAGAGAGAAGGGTGGGAGGTGAGCGGAGAGATCAATCACCAATGGCCCTGGTGTTGTATCATTGAAAAGGAAGAAGGAGAAGGAACTAAACTTTCCACCCACGCACTTCTCTCTTCATCACCAACATCTCTCTGTCGCTCTTGAAAGAAAAAATAAGAAAAAAAATAACACCCATCCCCTTGTTTCTCCTCTCAGTTCATCGCTCTCTTCTTCCCTCCTCTTAACGACACCTTACATCTTGGAGCTTTTTAACGCCCTGCTATATTTCCTCTCCTCCTGGTAAGTGCTGACCTGTACAGAGAGAAATGGGAAGATTCCCTTAAGAGCCATTAGAGGCAAATACAAGCCAATCCCCCGTCTATAGACGCTCTCTAGATGACACTTAAAGCGCATTACGCCATAACTCACAGCAACGCACAAGTGGAGGAAATAAATATCAGGCATGAAAATGGAAGAGAAATGCTCAAAAAAAAAAAAGACACAAATTGGCCAAATTCTCAAAGTTTACAACTCTGGTGTAATTAATGGGCTCAAAGTGTCGAATTTGCTAAAACACTGACTTTTTAAGTCCTAAAACTTTAGTGACTCACAGCCACACTTACAAGTTGAGATTCCAGCCGCATTTGGGATCAGCAATTAACAGTGCACTGTGCACAGCGGACTGTAGGTGGACTGTATACGGTGTGCAATTTGGGGAGGCTGTCCCGCCTCCCCCGCCACCAGGCTACAGGGTCTTGTCCCGAACAATAGTCTAGCAGAGCAGGTGTAACATGTTTACTAGAGGTCACGTGCATTGAATGGTTAATATGCTTTTATGTCTGTTGTGGTGAGCCCGGACGGGAAAATGTGTCATGTTGAACACACTTTACACATTAAGTGGAACCAAAATGAGGAACCGAAATTTGCGTTCTAATCCGGTCCGAATACTACCGTTTGCGTGGGAACCGGTTCCATAGTGGAACCGGGATTCGGTACCCAACCCCATTGTCTTGTGTGTGTTCATGGGAGTGCAGCTGAAGATCCTGTTACTGCTCAGATCTTTAGAAGCAAGATGGAACATCCAGAATCACACAAACACACACACAACACACACACACACGTTGTGACAAAAATGGGTCATGACACCTGCTGCTGTCACTCTTTCTCAATCGCCTCCCCTGGGAGTGCAAACAAAATTCATGTGAAAGTGACACCAGATGCTTTGAGGTTGCTCCATCTGTGTGTGTGTGTGTGTGTGTGTGTGTGTGTGTGTGTGTGTGTGTGTGTGTGTGTGTGTGTGTGTGTGTGTGTGTGTGTGTAGGCAATGCATGTCCACGTGTAAATGTTTATGTGCACGTATCCACCTGAGAACACCTACACGTGTGTCTCTATGCATTTATGCATTTATGCTTGTGTGTGTGTGTGTGTGTGTGTGTGTGTGTGTGTGTGTGTGTGTGTGTGTGTGTGTGTGTGTGTGTGTGTGTGTGTGTGTGTGAGCGTGTGCGTGCTCTTGGCTGAGTCTCTGACAGAGATGGATGAGGCAGAGTCGGACCTGCGAGGGACTTGTGTGCTTTTGCGTCAGTGACCTCTGACCACGGCGAGGCCGGCAGCGGTGGACACGCTCTCCCACCGTGCATTAGTTAATGACCAATTTCTGTCTCCTGCCCCGCAACACACACACACACACACACACACACACACACACACACACACACACACACAGGTGGGTTTCTCATGAACAAGAAGAGTCGGTGTGTGTTGGAGCAGATGGGTAATAGGCTGGAGGCAAGGGTGAATCGACAATGACTTGACGAATTTAAACAAGCAAGTAGGACTCTTTGCTCAATTCTTCCATTGGATCCCATTCAGAGTGGCTGATAGAAAAGAGGACGAATCAATTTGCTTTCGCATTATTATAAGAAACCCTTCCCAGCTCTGCGTGTGGCGGATTTAAACATCCGCATATCGTCAGGAAATTAATTGGGATATCTTGGTGCGAGGCTCAGACTTGACAGAGTTTCTGGCTGACAATGGCTTTTAGATACAAATCAGATATTGTTACATTGTAACGCAACATCACATGAAGTTTTAATGATGTTTTTTTTCACTCATTTACAACCATTTTTCCTATCTCATTTCTTATTCTGTTAGAATATACTAGGCAGTATAATGCCTAAGGTTGGTCATATTTTATATTTTTCTGTGCCGTAAAGCTCCATAGTTTTCCAAAGCCAATTAAAACACACCAACAAGACACACTGTTGCACTGAGTGACAGATTCCTTAATTAACATGAACACTCACTGTATATTATTTTGACTTCACCCTTGTGTTGTCTTCCCATCAAGCTTCTTTTTTTTTTTATTTATTTTTTTTTAAATTGTTAAATTTTTCTTCTACACATTTTCAGCACTTATTTCTAGTCCCATTTTTTCGGATATAAAACAAAAATTGAAAAACGGGTCAATGTGACCCGAAGTCAACACAAGAGTTAACATCCTGCAGTGTGTAAATCCTTACTAGAGCACCAAAATGTGCGTTGATCCACACCTGAAAATAGTCCCCAACAAATGTTCTTTACTCCTGTTTAAGTAACGTTTGCCAAAATCTACAGTGACCAGCTGTTTGAGGAAATTGGACATTTAAAGGGATACGTCACCGTTTGTTTAAATAGGCCTTACCACGGTCTCCCCTAGCTGTAGATAGGGGGGCCAACGCATTTTTTGTGCATGCATTGTTTTAGTCCGGTGCAACACCGGCAGCGCCGCCGCTAGTTAGCTTAGCGTAGTGAATGGAATTCTATGTTGCCGGTTAGCATGTTGTGAGTAAAAGTGAGCCAACAAAAGACAAAAAAAACAACCTAATTACTTGCACTGAGACAAAAAATGCGTTGGCCCACCTATCTACAGCCAGGGTAGACCGTGATAAGCACTATTTCAACAAACGGTGGCGTATTCCTTTAAAAAAATAAAATGAAAGCATACACTTGTGACCTGTTTTGATTACAGATGCACCGATTCATCGGCTGGTGACTGGAAATTGGCTGAATTTCACGTGATCTGCCATGACCGGCGACCAGCCGGTCAGTCTGACATATGCTGATTTTTTTGCCGGTCAAATTCTGTAAATAAATAACATTGTAAAGGCTACCATACACAATGCATAGGAATTATATATAGGCTAGCAAATAATAACAATAAACCCACTATTAATTACATTATCTTAATGTTAATTAACAATCACTGCTGATAGACGGCCTCTTTGGAGAAATATCTTTATACTGCAAGGCTATATTTATTTTATTTTTATTTGTTATTTATATATTATTGTATTGCCATTACCTGTTTCCCCTGTTTAGTTTGCTAAATATATCACTATATTTGTTGGATATTGGATGTGAAAAGAAGGCAAGGGTTCTAACATTGCACTTTAGATGCGTGTGAATTTCCCACACCAGGAGTAATTTATATAGTTCTGTTTTATAGCGATCGATTATCTGTTCAAAATATTTTCTATGTTCTATGCAAAATGTAAAATGTTCTATTAAAGAAAAGATAGAAAATAAATACTTGTGTGTGCTGTAAAGTGGTCAGAAAAAATGAAATTGGAATCAGCTAAAATTGGTATTGGCTAGAAAGTTGTAATCGGTGCATTTCTAGTTTTGAGATATATACGGTATATATATATATATATATATATATATATATATATATATATATATATATATATATATATATATATAGATAGAGAGAGAGAGAGAGAGAGAGAGAGAGAGAGAGAGAGAGAGAGAGAGGCTGTATTGAGAGACTCTTTTGGCTCTGGGATCATCATTTTTGGACCGGGGGGGGGGGGAAAAAAAAAAAAAAAAAAGGCCAAAAAAAAAAAAAAAAAAAAAAAAAACACTTCACCTTCTCCAAGCTTAATCAGCTCCGTTTTCCCACACAGTTCCCTCCTCTCATTCATCGCCACACATATGGAGGGAACACTTCTCACCTCCTTCCTCCTCTCTTCGTCTCCTTCCTCCTTTGGCACAATGCTGAGGCGGCACTTCTGCCTCCTTCATCTCTCTCTCTCTCTCTCTTATCCCCCCCTCATGCTCGGTCTCTCGCTCCCTCTGTCTTCAAGCCACAGCAGTGGAACATGGAGCACAATGCTAATCAGGCTCCTGCGCTGTATGTACGCCTCTCTCTCTCTCTCTCTCTCTCTCTCTCTCTCGCTCTCTCTCTCTCTGGCACATACACACACACACACGAGATAGAAAACCTTGTCTAACGAGTGTCAGGAGCCGTAAAAAGAAGCAAACTTTGCCTCGCCTTTTATCTGCTCTGACTATTAGTCTTCTCGCTCAACCCCCTCCTTCATTCCGTCAGCATCAGCTCCCAAATGAGGGAATCACAAGCTACTATAGTAGGACTGCACTGCTTTTCTTCAGGTCATATCCCTAACTAACATACCCCACCCCCACAGTGTCATGTAAAACTGGAGACCGTGATATTTGACAACAACAGTGTCGTGGAAGTGATGTAGTGTGATCAGCGTCCTTTCACT
Organism: Perca fluviatilis; assembly: GCF_010015445.1. Lineage (NCBI taxonomy): Eukaryota > Metazoa > Chordata > Actinopteri > Perciformes > Percidae > Perca > Perca fluviatilis. Next base: position 9,295,853 of record NC_053125.1, read on the forward strand.
GGGAGCGGTGTTTGGGACTAAATGACTACTCACTCCTGATTTTGTTCCAGTTAGCCCTAAGTAACCAAATCGCCTTTTCGGCTCACTGTTGGAATTTTGAAACTAAATGTATTCCAAAGATAAGTTTCAAAACTTTTTACAGGAACCACGAAGAATCCCACCTGCAAACTCAGAAGGGCTGAAAAAGGTGACTACAGACACACTTTTACACCGTTTAGCTGTCAGCATTTTAACCGTGTTTACTCCAGCTGCTAGCTAACGCTAGGCTAACGTTACCTGCTGCCGAGTGTAGTGTTAACTAGCGTGACGTGCGGCGATGTTTGGGTTGCCTCTAACGTCCGTTTTCGGAGAGCGTCAGCGAGAAGTGCAGGTTTTTAAGCGGCACAGAAATGAGGCACCGAAATCCACGTTGCTATTCGGTCTGGTGGATAACGGTCGTTAAGGCACTCGGTACCCAACCCTGCTCATTAACATTTAAAGGTCCCATGGCATGAATATTTCACTTTATGAGGTTTTTTAACATTAATGAGTTCCCCCAGCCTGTCTATGGTCCCCCAGTGGCTAGAAATGGTGATAGGTGTAAACTGAGCCCTGGGTATCCTGCTCTGCCTTTGAGAACATGAATCTTCTTCTTATGAGGCTCCTTTTTCGACTGCAAGGTCAATATTGTTTTTCACTAACGACAAAACAACAAATTATCCGTGCACATATATGGAACTAAAATACGGTCAATCTTAAAAGTGGCACTTCCGTCCTAATCATGCTTTTAAACGAAAGTTTGACTCTGGTACATTCACAAAAAGACCCTAGGTTGCATTTTGGCGAGAGTTATGCTTTAATCGGTATCGGCCTTGAAAAGCCAGTATCGGTCGATCCCTACTCTAGAATAATGCTTTCTTGCCCAGAGTTAAATGGGACGAGCCATACCACACACATCTCCGTACGATGAATATGATGCTACAGTCAGCAGCCGGTTATCTTGGATTTGCATAAAGACGGGATTACCCATGGATTGCATGGATTAGCCGAACATGATAGGACATGTTCCTTAATGAGCTTTGCCTGTAGGTAGATTTTGTTCCTTTGGACAGAGCCGGGCTAGCTGCTTCCGGTCCATATGCTGAACTTAGATAAACTGCCGGCTGGCTGTAGAGCGCGTTAATTTGTGCTCCTTGTTGACAATTTGGCAAAATGTGAACACACAGACACACATACTTTTAGATTCAGCGCGATTTGTGCTTTCTGAGGATTTGATGTCAGATACCGTCGTAAATAAACATCCATACATCCACTTAGAACTCGTAGAATAAAGATGCACCTTAAAGGAGAACTCTAAGTTTTACGTTAATCTTGATCGCTATATGTATAGGAGTACTGTCGATGGCAAAAAAAACGAGCCGAATCGGTGATAGCAACACGGAGCTGCTGCAGCTAATGCCGAGAGCTCCCACTCAGCTAAAACGGCAATTATGGGGGCATAAGATAAAGAGTGTCTTTGTGCTTCTTAACAGACACAAAATGCAATTAAAATGTCTGTGCAACATGAACAGGGCCCTTACATGACAACAAGATGCGTTTAGCAACTTAGCCATCGTTTAAATTCACCTACCCTCTTAGCTGCTAGCTGCCGTCTGGGATGAGTGAGTGTGTTCAGCCAGTAATAATAGACTTATAATCATCACGCAGCAGTTCCATGTGTATTTGTAGCATATATATTCATTTTGTGTGCTGTCGTCGGCTAAGGAAACTTCCTTAGCCAGGCTAGCAGCCCCGACCGGCATCCTTCTACTCCCATCCTTCTAAGTCACCGGACCTGAACCCAATGGAGATGGTTTGGGGTGATCTGGACCGCAGAGTGAAGGCAAAAGGGCCAACAAGTGCTAAGCATCTCTGGGAACTCTGGGAGTGTGCAAAGCAGTAATCAGAGCAAAGGGTGGCTACTTTGAGGAATCTAAAATATAAGACATGTTTTCAGTTATTTCACACTTTTTTGTTAAGTACATAATTCCATATGTGTTCATTCATAGTTTAGATGCCTTCAGTGAGAATCTACAATGTAAATAGTCATGAAAATAAAGGAAACGCATTGAATGAGAAGGTGTGTCCAAACTTTTGGCCTGTACTGTATATATTCCGCGGCTGAAACATGATTGGCTCTAAATGAATTGAATGTCAACTGGCCATGCAGCAAATGCTTTTTATTCCTTGACATTAAAAAAAAGGAAGGTGCCTGGGGTGTGAGAATTTTTGTCCTGTGCAACGAGGGATTCCATATCCTCATGAAGGACATAGGACATACAGTAGTGTGTGTGTGCGTGTGTGTGTACGCGTGTTTGTCCGTCCTGCGGCAGTTGTGTTGCATCTTGTCACCAGATTCTGTATGACACTACTAATTAGGCTCTCAGCGACAGACCAGCCAGACATGTTTCACCCACACACAAACAAAGACACGCACACCGCCTGACTCAGGGGGGAGTGGGGGGGGGGGGGTAGTATCACATCACCGAGACAGTAAACGCCCTGGGTGCCGTGGCAACCTAAGAAGCACCATGAGGGACTGGCACACTGTGCATCACCACAGGCAACAACTACTTTTAGAAGTCTGCTGTGTGACGTGGTTTCCGTTCCCTCCTGAATCTCTTGCCATCATTCTCTCTCTCTCTCTCTCTCTCTCTCTCTCTCTCTCTCTCTCTCTCTCTCTCTCCAATCTGTGTCTCTCTCACTGTGTAATCATATCCTTTACACCATAGGCTCCCAATCTAATCTCATGCATCGGTACTCTTTAATTAAACTGATTTGCAAAGACTCTCTCTTCCAGTCTGTCCTCAATACATTCATGCCCCCATACCAAAATGCACATACACACACACACACATATACACACACACAGTACATCCTCATCCCACTATGTTCTCGTCGCCCGGCTCTGCCATCAACCGAAATGCCACGCGGTTGACAAAATGTTACTCCTAATTATTTCCCTGATCCCACTGAAGCAGCTGTTCCCCATCCAGTACAATCGCTCTTTGATTGGCGCACACCAAACAGCGGCGACTCGACAATGAACAGCTGGCCAGAGTTGTCACCGGCCCTTTTTGTTCGTGCGGTTCATTTGTCGGCTGGAAATTGAACCGAGCGAGACGGGGTCATCCTCGCAGAGCAGCGGGTTTCGGTTTTTATTTTGTTTTTTTAAACCTGCTGCGGCTAATCACAGCAAACAAGAGCAAACACACGTACACATGGGTTTTACAGTTGGCTCCCGTGCCCGCGAGTCTAATTTACTGCACGGAGATAATAGAAAAAAGTGAAGCGACAGTACGCTCTCTTTGCTGCTCTTCCTCTCTTTATAATTTCCTCTTTGTTCACCTGCTTATCTACCTCCTCCTCTTTTTCCCGCACCGTTCTCGACGCTTCTGAGGGATTCAATTTCCCTCCAGGTAGTAAACTGCACTGTAATTATTCAAGCTGCTATATTGAACCGGACGGGGAGAATTCCCTTTATGCGTATGGAGACGGGCCTCCCGTTAAAACCCATGCGGGCAACCCCATCATCTCCAGCCAGGTCCGTTGATCTCCTCCTACATCTGTCCATCTGTCGTTTTTTTTTCTTCTTCCTTTTCTTCTCCCAGTCGTCCCTTTAGTACCTCTCTTCTTCCTTTTTCTGTCAGCGGGTCAGCTCGTCTGGCTCGCTGTATTGGCGTCGTGCATCTCCATTACGCTGCAGCAGAGCGGGGCTGCTCGTATGTTGTGTTATCTAACAGAGGATGAAAGTAACGGAGTACGTTGACTGGAGAAGGGAAAGTTGAGTCCATTTGTGGGAGTGATTTGCGGAGATGTTCAAGTGCAGGACAAGATTTAGGCCGGCTGCACACCGGCTGCGTGGCGTGAGCGTGTCAGCTCCATGCGCGGCGTGTCCGTTTATATTTCAGCTCCCATGTTAACAGGTTAGAGCCTGCACACTGCCTGCGTGACACGCACGCCTCAGGCGCGGCTCGATCCGCGGCAAAAACGCATGCTTGCTAGAAATAGCAGCGAAGCCTATTTTTCACGCGACACGCAAGCGTGTTGGAAGCGTTTCCAGGCAAAACAGAATAGGAAAAGATGTTTATATGTCATTTTGACACAAATACAAATTAATAAATGACATTTTGATGTTTGAAAGTCTCTAGGTTTTGACATAAATGCAGATATATTTTGCCGTCAATACTGCCAACGTTGTCTTTGCTGTAATCAAATCAGTAGATATTCAAGTTTAAAGGTCCCATGACATGGTGCTCTTTGGATGCTTTTATATAGACCTTAGTGGTCCCCTAATACAGTATCTGAAGTCTCTTTTATATAGACCTTAGTGGTCCCCTAATACAGTATCTGAAGTCTCTTTTATATAGACCTTAGTGGTCCCCTAATACTGTATCTGAAGTCTCTTTTATATAGACCTTAGTGGTCCCCTAATACTGTATCTGAAGTCTCTTTTATATAAGCCTTGTGGTCCCCTAATACTGTATCTGAAGTCTCTTTTATATAGACCTTAGTGGTCCCCTAATACTGTATCTGAAGTCTCTTTTATATAGACCTTAGTGGTCCCCTAATACTGTATCTGAAGTCTCTTTTATATAGACCTTAGTGGTCCCCTAATACTGTATCTGAAGTCTCTTTATATATAGACCTTAGTGGTCCCCTAATACTGTATCTGAAGTCTCTTTTATATAGACCTTAGTGGTCCCCTAATACTGTATCTGAAGTCTCTTTTATATAGACCTTAGTGGTCCCCTAATACTGTATCTGAAGTCTCTTTTATATAGACCTTAGTGGTCCCCTAATACTGTATCTGAAGTCTCTTTTATATAGACCTTAGTGGTCCCCTAATACTGTATCTGAAGTCTCTTTTATATAGACCTTAGTGGTCCCCTAATACTGTATCTGAAGTCTCTTTTATATAGACCTTAGTGGTCCCCTAATACTGTATCTGAAGTCTCTTTTATATAGACCTTAGTGGTCCCCTAATACTGTATCTGAAGTCTCTTTTATAGACCTTAGTGGTCCCCTAATACTGTATCTGAAGTCTCTTTTATATAGACCTTAGTGGTCCCCTAATACTGTATCTGAAGTCTCTTTTATATAGACCTTAGTGGTCCCCTAATACTGTATCTGAAGTCTCTTTCCTGAAATTCAGCCTTGGTGCAGAATTACAGCCACTAGAGCCAGTCCCACAATGAGCTTAGTATGTGCCATTTCTGTGTCTGTAGCTATTGAGGAGGAGAGGGGGGGCAAGGTGGAGGGTGGGGGTGTGGCCTTGACCAATTGCCACTTTGGTCGTTTGAAAGCCATGATGTCTCTCTCTCTCTCATGGGTGGGCCAAATTCTCTGGGCGGGCAAAGCAGAGAAAGACGTCATAAGGAGAAGATTCCAGATCGGCCCATCTGAGCTTTCATGTTCTCAAAGGCAGATCAGGATACCCAGGGCACGGTTTACACCTATCACCATTTCTAGCTACTGGGGGACCATAGGCAGGCTGGGGGAACTCATATTAATGTTAAAAAACCTCATAAAGTGAAACATACAGTACATGTGTACAGACAAGGATAGCAGCAGCAGCGCCGCGTCAGACACATTTCTTGTGTGCAAAGACTTAGAAAACGCCACGCTGCCGCCGCGCAACAGAAACGCCACGCTGGCAGTGTGCAGCCGGCCTTAGCCATGCACTGCTACACTGCACGTAGCGCTGAAAATAACAGATCTTCTATGATACATGTACACGCACGCACAAAATGTGAACATCAAAACTAACTAAATGACTAGTTTTGTCCCCAGTGGACTTCTTAAGAAAGTTTTGTTATTTTTTTGTTATTTATTTATTTATTTATTTATTTATTATCTGCTTTTCCAATGTTACAGTAACAGATATGTTAATAATAATGGCCAAACATGATGTAAAATATTCTTTTTTTCATATGTTTTTCTATTTTCTACAGGGAGGACCCCTAAACCGCGCGCCAAATAGATGCACCTAAGCCTTCCATAAACCTAGGGAAATCACTGCACATATAAGTAAAAAAATATATAATAATAATAAAAACCATTCGAGCATGCACACACGTCATTGCTTCTGTGATGAAGTGAAGTCTGACAATCAGCTACACTCCCCATCAACATTGCTCTACATAAAGTCTGAGCGTGCTGGCTCAGGCAGTTAGACACAGGCCAACGCACACATCTGACAGGAGTCAGAGGTTTCAAATAAATAAATCCAAATCATTTTTACTGTACAACCTTCTCACCAAATCTAAACCTAGGTAACTAATTGTAACACATAGCAAATACTGCTGTCAAGAGGCGCTGCAGTGACATTTAAGTATTGATAACGGAACGGATTCCTTTGAACGGAGAAAAGCAGTGTCAACAGAAGCATAAATTATGGGCTGTTTGTAGGCTCAGTGCGATGGCCGGCACATTTTCTTTGAGTTTGTTTGTAGTCTTGTGAAGTTAGTCAGCCTTAAAAGTGCTCCGTTAGCCCAGTATAACATGCGGGTCTCTCTGACAGCTGGTGTAATGTGTTTCGCTGCCAGGGAGGAAATAATCAGCTGTCAAGAAGCGAGAGAAGAAATTACTGGTGTCACCCAGTGTTACAGTGAGGAGCTTAAAAAGAGTAGTGCTTCAACATCCTGACAGGTGACTTTCTTGAGTGGGTGTGTGACTGATGTGGGGTTCACATTCTGCCTGTGTTTTACGTTTCATGTTTTAGAAAGGGCCTCACAGATTTTTTTTTTTTTTAAACCTTTATTTATCCAGATAAGTCGAGTCATTTGTCTGTCACATTCACACAGTTCCACATTCATACCTGGAAGATGCCCAGTACAACCACAGTCTGATCTGCTGGCCACTGAGCAGCTCCACTGGAGCGGTTTTGGGTTAAAAGGAACACGCCGACTTATTGGGAATTTAGCTTATTCACCGCAACCCCCAGAGTTAGACAAGTCCATACATACCCTTCTCATCTCCGTGCGTGCTGTAACGCTGTCTGACGGCTCCAGCATTAGCTTAGCCCAGCCCAGATCCTGCAGGTAACTGGTTCCAACTAGCCTACTGCTCCGAATTGTGACAAAAGTGACAAAATAACGCCAACATGTTCCTGTTTACATGTTGTGATTTGTAGAGTCACAGCGTGTACACAAAACAACGTAACATGAGACACAGCCATCTTCTATCTGTAAACAAACCGGGAACTATATTCTCAGACAGGCTTGCTGCGAGCATATCACTCCGCCCAAGCACTATATTCTTCCGCCTGAGAATATAGTTCCCGGTTTGTTTACGGTTAGAAGATGGCTGTTGTATTACGTTGACTGTGCCTTTGTGACTCTACAAATCACAACATGTAAAAAAGAACATGTTAGCGTATTCTGTCACTCGAAGCAGTAGGATTCTGGAACCATTCACCTGCCTGTTCTGTGATGGGCTGAAGCCGCTGGAGCCGTCAGACAGCGTTACAGCACCCACGGAGATGAGAAGGGTATGTATCGACTTGTCTAACTCTGGGGGTTACGGTGAATAAGCTAAATTCCCAATAAGTCGGCGTGTTCCTTTAAAGGGCACCTCAGTGGTGGTAATGAGGGAGGGACAAACTTTCCCCAACCAGATTTTTCTGGTCTGGGTATCTGGGGATTGAACCGGCGACCTCCCACTAAGCCACCACTGCCCCATCTTGTCCGCCTGACGACCTTTAAATCATTTCCAAGTAATTGAAGAAAAAAAAAGAGAGGGGTCTTATAATCACTTTTCTTATATTCTGCCCAATATTATTATTTGAGCAACTACAAGTATCTGATCATGACTCTATTGGCAGATATTCAATATCGGATCGGATGGGGGGGGGGTCAACAAAGTTGATCAGAACATCCCTAACTAAAACCCCTTTTTACAATGAATAAAAAATACCATTTTACCAAACTACAAGTACTTAATTGAGCCCACTGGAAAATCCAGTCAAGTTTTTTTATGATTGTTGTGGGCAAAAATCCTTTATTATGCGGCACGTTTTCTTAAAAAATGCGATGGAATATGCGGGAACTTGCAAAAATTGCGGGAACTTGGAAAAACTGCGGTTTGATGAAAAAGAAGGAAAAGTGATTCCCCCAACACCCTGCTTTTCGATGATGTTCACGTCGCGTAATTACGTCACTTCATAACGTTACCATGGCAACAGGAAGAAATCGCTGCTCATGTGTGAGGTAAACGCAACATTTTTCAACTTTCTGCTAAGATAGATGTGACTTTTTTGCAACAAAAATGCGGGGGATTATGAAATCATGCAAGCCCCGCATATTTTGCGCAGAAATTGGCAATTTATGCGGCGAAAGTGCGGCATATTTGAAAAAATGCGGCCCCCACATAAATATGCGGACTTTGGCTGATTATGCATTGAATTTCTGCCTTTGTGGACCCTTGAGAAGAGCAGATGCTTCCCAACAGGGGGTGACTTAACTGGGGCTTACTTAAGATCATCTTCCAAAATCCTCAAGAGCCAGAGATTCTTTAGTGGCCCGACTTAACAGCTGTTTAAGGAGGAGTACGCAAAGGATTTGGCAACCAACGCCAACATGGAAAGCCATAATCACTGTGATGCAACAGGCAAAACAGGACTAATTGCTTCCTTCTGAGGTCCTGGGAGATTTACTGTGTACATAAATGATGGCTTCTAGAGGGGCAGAGAGGAGAGGGGGGTTAGGAGGGGGACAGAGAGGCAGGTTTTCAATAGGGTGATCAGCTATCCCATTTTCTCTCCCTCTGGTTTAACCGGAGCGAAGGTGAGGCAGTGGAGGGAATCCTCAGCCATTTTGTCTATCTAATTGCTGCAGGTCGGGGTGGGGGGGTTGTTGGGGGGTGGAGTAGGGTTTTTGTAATTACAGTTGAGTCAAAGCCCCTTTAGGGTGAAGGAGGATTTGATAGCAGAGTGGCTGAGGAAGGTAGAAATGGAAAGGATATTACACACTTCAATTTGAAAAGGGGGAGTGAAAGCTCCAGAACCACCTAGCACTCACCTAGTTGAGCGCGCGCCCCGTGTATCAAGGCTCAGTCCTTGCCGCAGTGTCCCGGGTCGGGTGGCTGCATAGCCAACATGCTAATATAGCAAACGCTCATCAACAGACTTGGCTACATTTTGAAACCGAGATGCAAGGGTGTTCATTTCCTTAAATGGCCACTCCATGCACCAGTGATAACTGTATTGTAGTGAAGGGGAAACCTTTCTGCAATGTCCTTTTCCACCAGAACCTCAGCCTGACCAAATCGCAAATGCGAGTTAGTCTGGAACCTCTCCGATCACTTGAAATTTCCAAGGAGGTGTTGACATATCCAAAAAGTGCCTTGTGACGTGATTGGATAGGACCCACAACCAGTTGGAACAACGAAACATGTGACACAGCGCCGATGACGGACAAATATGAAGAGACTACCAGAGCTGGGTACCGAATTCAATACTTTTTTAGGCACCGACCGAATTGCCTCCTTAGTATCGAGCATCGAAAAAAGCCTATTCATTCAATACCAAATTTCAATACCTAAGGAGTAAACCCCATCAGCGCCAGTGAGCCAATAAGCACGCAGCATGCTTCTACCAAGATCTCATAATGTTTGTTATTGGCTGTCTAACGTTATACGTCGTAGAGGCATGCAGGAAAAACTCTATATGACGCACAGAGACTGGGCTCACGTAGTAGGAGCTGGAAAATAAATAAAGCATTTGTGCCTTAATGTTGGAATTTCTTTTTGTTAAAATGGATTTTATAAAATTGCTATCGATAAAAGTATCGTTCAGGAACCGGTATCAAAGTCACAGTATTGGCATTGGTACCGGTATCGACATTTTTTGAACGATACCCAGCCCTACAGACTACAGCATGCCGTGATGAGCTGCGATGGTGAAGCAGCAATACGCCTGGGAACAAAGGGCTGCCGTTGTTGCCATCAGAATTTAAAATAAGTACTTCAGCACGCAGCTGCAGTCATCTTGGTTGTTTAAAAAAAAAAATCTTTGCTAAGATAGGTTTATGCTCACCATAGTGTCTCCAGCGCAAAGGCTCCACTGAAATAAACCGTTGTGATTGGCCCTACCTGGACGCTACATTATGAATCCTACTATGGCAAAGGCATGACCTCCCCTACTCTGCCTCTTATTGGCTAGTACTTGTTGCCTTTGTTGGTTGGGGTTGGTTAGGTTGAGGCATGAGGAGTGAGATTGGTTAGGGTAAGAATATCCACCTGACCTCGCCAGACCAAATCGCAAATGCGAGTTAGTCTGGTTGGTTAGGTTGAGGCATGAGGAGTGAGATTGGTTAGGGTAAGAATATCCGGGGAAGCCAATCAGAGGCAGAGTTAGGCGGGACAAGAAAAAAAATGTTGCTACCCAGTCCAGGTCGGCTGGATATTTGTCTGAATGGGAAGGGGGACCAGACGTAGTTGCCAGAGCAAGTAAAACATGAGCTTGCAGATTTGTCCTGTGTCCTGTTTCTAGGCTACGAACACCTAGCATCCCAGTCGCTAATTTTACCTGGGATGTTGTGTGCCTCGGTGGCATGTTTCTTGCCTCGTGGATTAAATATCGTATCAACTGGGTAAGTTACGCAAAACCAGCAACCACATATGTATTGCTAGCCTAGAAATCTAGACGCAGCCTAGCGGCAGCAAATGTAGTTTACAGCCAGGGTCAGTCTAGCAACTCTCCGTTGGCTTGCGAGCTGGAAAAACCATACTCTGGTCAGGCCAATCACATCGTGTATAGAGTCGGTGGGCGAGGCTTAACATAAGGACGGCAGAGTTGCGACGGTTCCGTTTATCCCACCCCTCGGATTGAGCCCTGCCAATGGAGAGTTCCCAGACCCAACATCTTGATGTGGGTCTGGCTTGTCAGGCTAATGCACCGGCACACAGAACAAGACAATTCTCATTAACTACTGATTATTACTATGCTATAAAGACCATTCGGACAAATAAATAGGTGCATGAATATTCTATACTAAAAGGGACCTTTATGGCAGGTTGCCAAGATACATTTAGCATTATCAGTGTATATTTATTCATTTGACTTTGGTCTGGCACAGGGCAGGGAGGCCCCTGGCAGTGTTCTACAAAAAGTACTTCTGTTTTTGGATCGATTACAATACCACAGCAAAAAGCTTGTTTGGATGTATAAATCCAGACAAACATCGTGTGAGTCCACAAAGTCATTGTCAGTGGACAACCTCCAGGCTGTACATCATGTTGACATTACAGATTACAGCATGGGCGCTGTAGCTTCAGGCTTCCACAGAGTAGCTGCTTGAGTGTCCAAGGCTATATAAGATTAAACCTGAGTATTCTCAAATGGAATGCCAATCCCTGTTTAAATGGATTCCACCGAACAAAACATGATGTCAGTGGGGGGAAGCCATTTCAACCACAAGTTTTTAAGTCTTGTGTGTGTGTGTCCGCTTCTGAACAACTTGCCATGCATTTTAGTCCGCAAAAGCTGATGGCAATTTTCATTTTAAAACACTATGAACCGAGGCAGCTACGGTGTGAGTAGCAGAGTATGAAGCAGCATAAGCGGGATCAATCTCTCTCCGCTGGGGATAAATTGACAGCAGTACACTCTCCGCTTTTCTACTGCCCAGTCAGTGGTTCCCCTGAGTCACTCACTGCACGCAAAACCCCGGCCCCAATATTTCAAGACCCTTTCTGAACTCAAATGTGAACTGCAACCCGCACACACATGCTTCAACTTCTTATGTCATATCCTTCTCTGACTTAAGCACTCCCCAGCTCCCTGAATGACATTAATCTAACATTTATACTTCCGCTGAAAGCCCCACATAACACAACACAGCCCTCAGGGTGTGTGTGTGTGTGTGCGGTTGTGTGTGTGTGTGTGTGTGTGTGTGTGTGTGTGTGTGTGTGTGTGTGTGTGTGTGTGTGTGTGTGTGTGTGTGTGTGTGTGTGTTAATATTTGAAACTGCTGCGTCTAAGACTTGGAGTGTTCACTTTACCTTGACATGTAGCAGGCGCTATATGTATAAGTTACTCCCAGCTTATACTGCTGTGTCATAGGTATACTTTAATGTGGCTTCATTTAATGTGACAGCACGTTTTATTAAGCTCCGGCTTGCGGCTCTGGTCTTCATTTTTTCTAACAGTGCTCGGAGATTGCAGAGTAGTAGTAGTAGAGAGATATATAAAAAAATAAGTACATTTACGATCTATAAGCCTATTAGTCATGCTAATTCTAGCTGGGGGACAACTACATCGAAATGAAAAGTTAGATTTATATATATTTTTTTTTAACCTGACAGTAGAAGGAAATGCGCTTAAATCCGACAAGGCAACCCAGACGGCTGATGGCGGCTTATCACGGAGCACTTTATGCTTTCTGCTAGCCATCCGCAGCAGTACTGCTGCATCGCTTCCTGATTTCCCAGCCCAAATCACACAACGCGCATCTAATCTAATCTTGCGTCAAAAAACTTGTATGACGTTAAAAAGGAGTTTGCGTTGAAGCAACACTAGGTAACTTTTCCCACTTTTCCTCGGTCCCCCTACAGGCTGGAAGCGGAATTGTCCACTACATTACGCAAGTTTGCCAGATCGGGTAGCAGATCTGTAGTTCGAATGAACTGGACAATGTAATGTAACATCAAATCAACAGCTGTAGGGGCGCCCGGTTAGATCAGTTGGTAGAGCGGCCGCCCATATATAGAGGTTTACTCCTCGACGCAGCGGCCGCGGGTTCGACACCAACCTGCTGCATGTCATTCTCCCCTCTCTCTCTCCTTTCATGTCTTCAGCTGTCCTGTCAAATAAAGACCTAAAAGTGCCCAACAACAAAAAAATAAAAGCTGTAGCCTACTAAATCTGACACAACTTATATTTTACAAGCTACTTGATCCAAATAACAGAGGCCCTGGTTCTAAAAATATTATCAGCTAATATCGTTATCAAATCAATTTATAGGGCTGGATCTAAATATTCGAATATTCGTCCGATGGGTAGGTATTACATTTTCAATTTTGGGATTTGAATATTCAGTTGTTTTTAAAACGTGCATGCACGCTGACATTTACTGTGGTGTTTTTGTAGGGATTAAGCTGCTAGCTAAATGTCCGCTACAAGCAAGCAGTGTGATGTGTGTAGAGGTCTGTATGGTTATACTGTAGCAGTGTGATGTGTGTAGAGGTCTGTATGGTTATACTGTAGCAGTGTGATGTGTGTAGAGGTCTGTATGGTTATACTGTAGCAGTGTGATGTGTGTAGAGGTCTGTATGGTTATACTGTAGCAGTGTGATGTGTGTAGAGGTCTGTATGGTTATACTGTAGCAGTGTGATGTGTGTAGAGGTCTGTATGGTTATACTGTAGCAGTGTGATGTGTGTAGAGGTCTGTATGGTTATACTGTAGCAGTGTGATGTGTGTAGAGGTCTGTATGGTTATACTGTACCAGTGTGATGTGTGTAGAGGTCTGTATGGTTATACTGTAGCAGTCTGGTGTGTGTAGAGGTCTGTATGGTTATACGGTAGCAGTGTGATGTGTGTAGAGGTCTGTATGGTTATACTGTAGCAGTGTGATGTGTGTAGAGGTCTGTATGGTTATACTGTAGCAGTGTGATGTGTGTAGAGGTCTGTATGGTTATACTGTAGCAGTCTGGTGTGTGTAAGGTCTGTATGGTTATACTGTAGCAGTGTGATGTGTGTAGAGGTCTGTATGGTTATACTGTAGCAGTGTGATGTGTGTAGAGGTCTGTATGGTTATACTGTAGCATATGATGTGTGTAGAGGTCTGTATGGTTATACTGTAGCAGTGTGATGTGTGTAGAGGTCTGTATGGTTATACTGTAGCAGTCTGGTGTTGTTGTGGCCATGCATAATGCCAATACAGTGGAGGCACCGGCTGGCTGAGCATTCATTCACACACACTGCATACAGTAGGTCCTCACTCTTCAGACAGTCCGGCAAAAATGCAAAGGTCTTTGTGTTTGTTTTGAATGCCTGCGGCAAAGAGTTGAGTCCGATTCAACTTTTGGAGAAAAGCACACTATAAAAGGTTAGAAAAAAAAAAACGAAAAAACAGGCAATGAACTGCCCAGGATTTTGTGGTGACTGTGTCCTGCAACAAGAAAGCAGTCGCTTCATCTCTCACCTTGTCTCTTTTCTTAATAAAGCTGCATTCAGGTGCGGTCGGAAATGTTGGTTTCCCCCCGCCGCCGCTGCTGCTGCTGCCGCAATCACCGCCACCAAAGCTGCAAAGCTCCAAAAAAATGGTATTCGGTACAGCCCTATTGATATATGAATGGAATTTTGAATGGTAGAATGCGACTCCAGAAAACTCCTGAGAGAGGCCGATCACTCTGTCGTTAGTTAAAAAATGTCTTCAAATATAAGAAATAATAGTTTCAACTCATTTCCTAAACGTAGCTTTAACAGGCCAAATATTGGTACATATTTCAATTCAAATTGTAATAGAGTTAATCCTTACATTAAAACAGAACTATATGGTAAGCAACTAATACATAATGTGTGTGTGTGTGTGTGTGTTGAGTAATACTGTCATTGAGGGTCCAAGGGCATCGCTAAAAGCCCTCTTTATGCAAATGGCGCGGAGATGACAGTGTGTACGTGTCACAGGCAGGACATATCTCACAATGATAACTTATCTCAGCCAGCAGATACGCCTGATATGGAATATGAGAGACGCGCACAAAGTGAGCGGGCCTCTCCACCCCCCCCCCGTGCCTCGCACACGTCCATGCGCACAATTACACATGATCTCTCCCTCTCCGGCACTCTCTCTGTTAACATGGAGTGCTCATTAACAAATTTATTAATGGCCTCTTAATTATGTCTGCTTATCTTCTTCTAAAGCACCGGGCGGCACTGCCCCGAGTCTCCAGTTTCAGTTTACTTAGACACACACAGACACACACTATGTACATATTTACATTAAAACCTTTCTCATACACTCTATATACATAACTTATACTGTGTCTTCCACCCAGCACTGAAATCTTCATTACAAAGACACATACATTGAAGTAGCGGCATTTTTCAGCCTAAATTACGAGCACGGGTAGTTTTCATTTTGCCCTGCTCCTTCCCTCTTTCTCTCCTTCCACTTATCCTTCCATCTGTCTATCACACCATCTCTTCCTTGCCATTTTAGGGCTGCTTTTAGTTCGTGCATCCTCTTCCATATCTCTCCATCGCTCTGTGGCTCTCCGAGACATATCTGCGTGCTGGTACTTCCTTTCCTCCTTACCTCCCTTTCTTACCTGACTCATCAGCTCCTGCAGAGCTGTGCCAGTCCTTATAGCCTTTTTTTCTTTTAAAAAAAGGTAAAAGTAGTTCAAAACATTTCCTTTTTCTCTATATAACTCTCCCACGAATATTGATCAGGAGTCAGGGCACGTTCAGACCAACCAAGTGATCGCCGCAGGGTTGTGCGGGGGTGGGAGCGTCACCTAAACGGCTCCATGTGTGACGTCCTGTTGTGTCATTTAACCCCCCCCCCATGTAGCATAAGTAGACTTCATATTTCACAACTACCGTTTCTCTGTAGAGCCCGACCGATATATCGCCCGATATTAGGCATTTTCCTAACTATCAGTATCGGCATTTATAATGGCTGATATGGCTGAAAATATTCAGTCATCAGAATCATTTATAATGAGAAATTACAAATGATTGAATTGAATATTTAAAAAATAAAATAAAAATGGACTAAACACCCTTTAGCCATGTTCTGAGTGTTGGCGTTGCATAGTTTGACCCCCAGAGGGCGCTCTACAACGTCCCTGTTGGCAACACTCTTTGATTTTTTTGATTATTTTTGTTTTTTCTTTTGTTACTTGTATTATTTTCATTTCTCTATATATTTATATACCATATATAAACACACATATATATATATATATATATATATATATATATATATATATATATATATATATATATATATATATATATATATATATATATATATATTGGCCGATATACCGGAATATCGGATTTTTAAATCAAAAACTTGTGTCGGTATCGGCCTTAAAAATCCTTTATCGGTCGGGCTCTAGTTTTCCGTCATATCGTTTATAGTTTCCGACAGGCAGCGTTTTTTCAACGAACTCCCAGGCAGTTCAGTGCTTGCCTTTCGTTTTTTAAAAAAAATTTTACCCTCATAGTGGGTTAAAACCGTCTTGTGGCAGCGATAGAGGCAGTAATGTTTCCTGTACGGGACTCTCCCACCCACACATAACACACAGACATGTCTGATCGCTGGTTACACGACTGTGACGCGGGGTTGCGTTTTTCCAAAAGTTGAATCTGTCTCAACTTTATTACAGTATTGAAAGAGAAATAAAAGAAGAAAAAATAAAAATCAATATTCAAATCCCAAATTGGAAATTGAAATACCTACCAAACGAACGAATATCCAAAATGTTGAATATTGCAGCGTGACATCATGACTTAAACATAAACATAGCGTAAACATACACGCCACTTTCCTAAAGCCAAGAGGCGTTTTATCTGTACGCATTCTCAGCTGTCCGCGTGTATGTCTACGTTGTATACAGCTGACTGCAGTCTGCATCGTCTTTCTAAAGCCACGTGGCGTGTGGGGGTTGGGTTGAAAAGAAAAAAACGATTTGAATTAGGAAAAGAAGAAACGTGGAAAGGAAACATCACACGAGGGACACAAAGGAAACGCCACACGAGGGACACAAAGGAAACGCCACACGAGGGACACAAAGGAAACGCCACACGCGGGACGCCATCCCCGCTCTCCTGGGTGAAAGTCCTGAACATACGGCGTCAATTCACACAAGGCAATTTAAGTCAATGGAGGCCAAACAGCATAGACAAACACGCGAAATAGCGAGTATGCGTCTTTACAACACGCAAATCATGGCATACGAATTGGCGTGTCATTCATACGCCACTTCATGAGATCACTCTGAATATTGGGATGCAGCCCTAGTACAATTAGACATATGAAGACTGGGACTAAGCTTTCTCAGGACAGTTCTGGTAGGAATTATACACTCGGTTGCTCTGGGTATGCTTTTAAGTCTCCGAACCCAAATAGAGATGTCCTGAGATCACAGCTGTTTAGAAAGCTAAAACCCTGCAAAACAAGAGCTGACAAAAAGTCAATAACCCTACACGCTCACACTTAGAAAAAGAGACACTACAAAATCCAGACATGGCAAGCAGCAGCCAAAATAGACTTTCGTCTGACCACTGAAATACTCCAAACTGTCCGATTCATGCTCAGTGAAGTGAGGCTCAAAAGTGTAAACGGGGAACACAATGTAAGGTGATTGCACTACACGGTCTAGCATCAGGGGGTGGGAATCCCCAGAGGCCTCGCGATACGATATTGTCACGATACTTCTGGCACGATACGATATTATCGCGATATTAAACATATTGCAATATTCTGCGATATACTGCAATTTATTACCTTTTTTCCAACTTCAAATGATGTCCCCAAAAGGAAACTTTGTCAACATCCATTTTATCTAAAAATGTACATTTCTCTGTTTGTTCATCTCACTTCTATTTTATTGCTGCAAAATGGGATTGTCAAGCAGACACACTGACCAACACATATATAATAATAGATTGATACATGGCGTCTACAGCATTGCCATGGAAAATATCGTGATACTATGCTGTATCGATTCCCCACACACCCCCCTATCTAGCATGATATAATATCATTTAGAGATTTGCATGTCTTTCTCTTCCCTAGACCTCCTGACTTGTGGCATCCCACTTATATCTCTCTTCCTTTCTCCATCCTCCTCCTCCTCCTCCTCCTCCTCCCTTCCTCTTGGTTACCTTCAGTATGTCCTTGTCTGCTCTAATCATACCATCTCCCAATTCACTTTTAGTCCCAGAGAGAGAGAGGAGGGGATGCTTCACTCACATTTGGTGAAAAAGTCAAATGTGAATTATTTACACACACACACACACACACACACACACACACACACACACACAAACACTTCTTTTAATAAAACCATTTCTGTTGTCATACTAAATGTTCTTGTGCCAACTAAGAAGCATTGCAAATAATTGTGTAAATAGAATTCTGTGGAGTTTTTTTTATGTAAATCACAATGTTTCAAACATTGTTTTCAAAAAAAGTCATTTTCAACCTGTAGTGTTTCCGACACAGACTATTGTGTGGCGGTGCGCCTCACTATCAACACCGGCCGCTGCACATTGCGTTTCGTTATTATTATTATTATTTTTTAAACGCTATTTAAAATACGTTCTTCTGCATTTACTTTCCCTGCTCTCCTCCGTCTCTCTGTCACTTGTGTCTCGCTCACATAAACACACACAGCTCCTCCCACCGTGCGATGTTGGGTTTTTTTAAGCCCCGAAACATCACCTTTCAGGCAGCGCGGCAAGGTTATGTTTAAGGTTACGGTGAGGGTTAGCTGCCTGTAAGGCGACGTTGGAGGCTTAAAACACCATCGAGCCCACCGTGCACACAGCGTCTGTCTCCATCAAGGAGAGAAGACGGCTGGCGAAATTCACAAGTTCACGAAAGGTTGGTATCTATCTCGTGAACACCTTTACACAATCGCACATTCACAATCACCGACCCGACTTTTAGCAAACAAGCGATGGCGCCCGCTTTAGAAAGTTAACCAGTCGCAAGTTTGCGGTAAAATGCAGTTGGGTTGTCGAGGTCAAAACACTAAATGTAGCAGCTGTGAATCAAATAAACGTATTATAAATAATGTTAGGTCATTTTTTACTCTTACACTGAATGTGTGCTGCTTCAATCCAGATGAGTATTGAAAAGTATTTTCCGCAGCCTACGTTGAGGATGCCTGAACCGGAGGTATCAGTCTGAAAAGGAGCTCAACAGTCCGACCAGTGGAATTAGTTATGTTATTAATTTGTTTTACAATATTTTTAACCAGTATTTTCAACCTTGACCAGTGAAAGACAGGGGAGAGAAAGACATAGATTCATTAGGCATTGAAGTAGGAGAGGACAGCATCCAACTGCGTGCGTCTCTCTCTCTCTCTCTCGCTCTCTCTCTCTCTCTCTCTCTCTCTAAAAATCGTTTTGGTTGGAAAAAAAAATTACGAAATCGCCCTTTAGAGAGTTATTTCTGTGCGTTAATTTATAACAACCTGTACAGCTACAACCTGTACAGCTACAACTAGTACAGCTAAAGCGTTCCTCAGGAAACTCATGTAACTCTGTTACTAAAGATCTTATGACTTTATACAGCGAACTGTGTCCGGCACGGATGAACAATGCACTCCCAACTCCCCTGCCAGATCAGGTTAGACCCAGTACTGCCGCTGGCCACCCGGCGCTGGGTCTAGAACTGGCTCAATTTTGAGTTGATACAGCCGCTAACTGAAGGTCCATCTCCGTGAAATATGACCACCATGGTAGGGTGGCAAATTGCGACTAGGGCACCGGATTTTATGAATTTACTGTTCATCGGACCACAAACTAGCTTACTCCGCGGTCTCGCTGTCTCACACCCTGACGCTAGGAGATTACTACTTCGCTGGGAGGAGAGCAGTCAGCATCTCCAGAGACAGACCGTCAGATAGAACACGTTTGCTTTCAAACCAAGAACGTAATATGGCACTTAAATGCACTAAATGGGTTGAGTTTTGACAGATGATATTATTGTATGCAAAGTAATAATATTTGTCCGATTAATTGCTCAATCGAAGGAATAATCAGTAGAATACCTTATTACTAAAATAGTGTCTAGCTGCAGCCCTAGTAACTAGCTAGCTATGTCAATGGTTTCTTAATTGCTATTCGCAAATCAAATCCTAGATGTTGGCAGTGATTCTGTAGCGTCGAGGCTACTGCACTTGTGGCGCTCCCTATAATATGTTCGTGTTTGCTCATCTTACACACATGTATGGATAGGTAAGAAACTGTTCTAATGTTGTAGAATGTTGGGATTTAATATCACATCGCACTGCATTCAATATGTTCAGGGGTTAGATAATGTCTGTTATGATCTCACAGTTCAGTGAAACGAAACAGAAAACTAAATTGAAATTCATGTGCCATGCGCAGTGCACACTTCACTGCATAGGTCTGCTGAAAATGCGCTGCATTGTGCACTGGCGCCACGGAAGGAAGCCAAACACACCGTTTAAACACACTGCCCACACGAAGATGACACAGAACTGGTTTAAAATCAGTATAAAGTATTAAAATATCAATTTAAGCTTGGCCTGAATAGGGCTGTTTTAGTTTGCATATTTAATGAAAACTAGTGGCTACTAGACTAGACTGACAAAATAAAAAAAATTTAAATAGGATGAAGATGATATTTGATGCAGGTGCAAAATAGTGAAGGTAGCCTTCCTGAAAGCAATTTAAACTGATGGATGAAAGCAATAGATTAATCTCACTCTCTGTCTCCCTGTCTCTGTCAGTGCCGGGGTGCTAAGATGGCGTCCTGCCACAAAGTCTGTGTTCTGCGGAGCGAACAGCTGAGGCTTTGGCAGAGGCCGTCCTGAGTTTAGTCCATCCTGGGCCAAGCAGCTCGCAGGAGGAACATGAGCCGTGAAAAACAGTACCACAAATCAAATACTTTGCGGTAGGAATCTGTGATGGAGCTGCGATCCAACAATCTTGTGATTCGGCTCTCTGAATCCGGCTTGTTCTCTGTCACTTCCAATTTCAGCTACAGAGTAGCTCTACGTCTCTGTCACCATTATCTTCCCACGTCCACCTTCAAGCTAGGATCCATGTGCCACCTTCAACATACTGTAGATGGATACTTTTGAACAATACGTAATCTGTATTTTCACTGAAATATGCTGCACTATACAGTATGAACATTAACGTCTGATGTAAGTAGTGTCTTAAGGAGAGAACGAGATCTTCGGCAATATGACACGGTGAAAAATAATGAGCCTTGGTTTAAAAGTATGACATGAATTTGTGATGAAAACTGGAGTTGAATAAGTTATATCGTCTGGTTTTAATGCTTTTGCCCTCCATTTCCAGCAAGTCCTGATATGGATTACAGGAAAGACACTGAACATGACTACATTTGTTAATGTGTCCAATTGTGCGTGGAACATAAATTAAAGCACTCAGCAATGGATGTTGGGTAGATGCGAGTCATCACTGTAGACAGCATCATAGGGCTTGAATCGGTCGTGTGACCTTTGTGACAGTGAGCACCCGGCCGCCGCGCTATGCCATCACTTACCACTTCAAGACGTCTAATAAAGCTGAAATGGTTTCAAAAATAATGATGATAAATATCTGTGAAATGGCTGCCCTTCATGGCCCAATGGCCCTTAAGGGGCCTGCGACATCTAAACTTGCAAAAGATTTCAAGCAGTGCTCCACCGCCTCTGTCTGTCTTCTGCCCTTTAGCTGCCGGCTGCCAGGTGTGAGTCACATATCCAGCGTGAAACCGTTGGCTTCAGAATTTGACACAAATGGATGGAAATTATTTTAACTGACTCCCCCCGCCAACCTACAGGACTTTCATCGTGAGGAAAGGCAGTTGAGATAACATCTGTCAAGTGCTGTGCAGCAAGAGAAATACATACAGTAGAATTACCAATATCAATTCATGGAAAAATCTTAAATCTATATATCTAGAAGCCACATATTTCTTGTGGTAATAAACACTTGAAGTTCAATTTGTTCATTAGACCCCTCCACATTTCTATACAGCGTATGGTAAATTGCATCGATACTGCTGGCAGGATTCATATATATACACACATACATATAGTATACCCAGAGATCCACAGACAACGATGCATGCACCCAATACATGGGCTGAAATGAACGATTATTTTCAGTGTCGATTAATCTGGCGATTTTTTTCTCGAGTAATTGATAAGTTGTTTGGTCTCTAAAATATCAAAAAATTGTACAAAAAAAAAAGAAGAAAAAAAGATATCAATCAGTGTTTCCCAAAGCCCAAGATGACGTCCTGAAATGTCTTGTGTTGTCCACAACTCAGAGATATTCAGTTAACTGTTTTACAGTTTACATTTAAATACATGTTCATTAACTGTATATTGTCATATGTTGCAAGGAGGTTGGCCTGCTACAAGTCTTTAGTTAGTTAGTTTGATTCCTCCATAGGGCTGGGCGATATGGAGAAAATCAAATATCACGAAACTTTTGACCAAATACCTCGATATCGATACCGCAACAATATTGTAGTGTTGACTAATGGTGCTTTCACAACATATTTACACAATGAGATTTTTGATAAATAATCATCAGTAATGTGCATATAATGACTAAGTGGGTAAAGGCAAATAATAGAACAATTACATCAGTCTGGTAAGTTCATCACTTTACTGTAATGCAGCCTTTAAAACCAGGAAAAGACAACACTTATGCCATATTACGATATCACGATATCCAAAATCAAAGACGATATCTAGTCTCATATCACGATATCGATATAATATCGATATATTGCCCAGCTCTATTCCCCCATAATCGTGGTTACATTTTGTTTGCATTGACTAGATTTGGATAAGTTACTGCTTTGACAAAACTAAAGAGGTGAAATAATAAAAGCAGTGTGGCAGGTCGATTAACAATTTGTGCGGTGTTTTGCTGTCGATGCCTTTCACCAATAGTTTTAACAAAGACTTGGTGCTCGGCTCAAGGAACAGCCGAGAGTACTTTCTATCTCTTTCTCTTGTCGTTCCCTCCCTCCCTCTCTGCAGAGTCTAATTGCGTGATGAATCATCCAATGGCACAGGTAAAGCCCCACTTTTAAAAGAGGTTCTCCTCTCATCTGCATGCAAAATATCTTACATTATGTAAGTAGTAGGGCTGCACAATATGAGGAGAAAAAAAAAAGTGCGATAACGTTGTTGAATATCGCGATAACGATATTGCTTGAGATTAATAAACAGATATTGAGGTGTACTCAGTTCTGCATTTCTTTCAGTATTCTGCTGAAATACTACAATTTTCTTGTTGAATTTAAAACAAATGCAAGGAAATAATTTCCAACATTATTTTATTGAACAAATTGAACATTGGATTGAAAATAAGACACCACTAAAAAGAAATGGGCTAGGGAGGTTGCGCGCGCTCTGGCTGCTCTCCAGCTACAGATTGATGGGACATTAAAATGAAGGACGAGTCACGCACCTGTGCTTGTGCACCACAGGGGCAACATCACACAGGTAGATAGGGTGCTGCAATCAGCAAGATCCCCACACACACACACACACACGGAACGAATTCCAAAAGTCAAACATAATTTGAATAGTAAAAAACTAACGTTAGCTAATCTCCCTCTTCTCGCCTTGGCCTCCCCGCATGTGAAAACAAAATGCTTTTGTCATGTCACTTGTGATGAATAATAAGTAATCTGGAGTGAGAAACACAAGGCATTGGGAGGTCTTAAGATCACGGAGCTATAACATTTGTACAGGGGGGGGGGGGAGTGACAGGCTGTGGCTGGAAATCGGAAGAAGGATGGGAAATAGTTTTAACATGACTTTAAAAACAACATCCACCGAGCCAAAATGCTTAGGTTATTGGTTAGCACGTACTGGTTTCCTAACCGCGTTGCGAGTTATAGGAGCTTAGCTGGGAGCTTCATGGAGAAAGCTAAAGTTAATGTTAGCTGCCCTACAGCTGTCAGAGTTAGCTTCCACTTCATATATTACCTTCAACAGCTGGATTCTCAGTAACGAGACAATCTGAAAGAAACAGGCGGCTTTTAAATCACAAAAAAATATTAGAAACGGCACCGTTTGGGTTGGTTATCAATGCCGTTAGCATCGTGGCTAACACTATTGTTACTTAGTTTATGCCAATCTTTTCGGCTGTGCTTTGTAACGTGATGTCATTGTGCTAACCGAGCGCCGTTAGCCTTTAAAACAGAGCTGCTTCACTACACATGTTAGATCATGTTTCATTACAGAGTTCTCTGTTGTTTTGGGTTTGTCGCTCGTGGTGGAAAATGAATGTAAATAAAGCTGAGTGCAAGAAATGCAACGCGCCATGACATAGGTCCCCTTCAAGGTCAGGCTGATGTTTGAAGTCCCTCTAGTGGACAGAACGTGTAACAACAACCATAGTAGTGTAGTATATAGGCCTGTCACGATAACAAATTTTGCTGGACGATAAATTGTCCCAGAAATTATTGCGATAAACGATAATATTGTCATCGAGAGACCATTTGCATCTAATATGATAATGGCATAATAATCCAGGTACACCTTTTCAAAGATCAATACACTTTTATTTCTAAAGAATATTTAACACTGGAACTGTAAGACATTTTAAATATCCACAATATGTCTTTGATCTCCTTTAGTAGCCTATGTCGTCTTTCACGCTGATGTACAGTTGTGGAATTGCCGTTTGTGACACGTAAGTTCTCAGACTACAGACTCTATACTAAATTTTACAATTATTTAATACTAAATATTAAATTTAAATAATATATAATTAATAAATTAAATCTATCTGTATGGCTATCTGCCACATGGCGAGTAAATGTACCAAAATAGTTTTGTTTTTCAGTTTTCATTTTGGCAAAGGTGCGGCTTCTGCTCTGCTGCAGGTCTGCTTCGTTGGGGGCGACACACACACACACACACACACACACACACACACACACACACACACACAGGTGCAACTCTGACATACTTTTCCACTCCGTGTCCGCGGACAGCTGTAGGCTTGTACCGTTAATGTTCTGTGCATTGTCGGACACATGGAGCCACTTTCCTGAAACCCCGCTCGAGACTGACGAGTCCACAGCGGCGTGTATGTCGAGCCCGGCCCCACCGCCTCCACCTGCAGGTTGTCAGCTGTGTGGTTTTGGAATGAAAGGGAGAAAACGGGACGCCGAGTAACACGGGTGATATCGCTCATATACTTTCTTTTGACGGCGCCTAACTTTAAAGTGCTGCGGGAAACCCTGCTCCAACTCTCAACTAGCGTTTGTCAGTCTCTGTCTCTCTCTCTCCACCTGGAGTCCCGCCCCCACAAAGACCATGCGACTGACAAGAGGGTTCACTCCTCGTTACGCTAAGGAACCGAGAGTGGTCCTCCAGTCTCTTTGGTAGAGAGAGACGAGGAAAACAAACAAGCATGCAAATGCAAATTATCGCGGCCGGAAAAATTATCGAGCTCATTTTTTTTATCATGCGATAACTCGATTTATTGACTATCGCGACAGGCCTAGTAGTATATATTAATAACAGGCTGCATTTGAGCATTAAATATTCTAATAATATTTTGAATATTTAAAAAAATAACAAATGAAAGTCGAATGACGCATCATGACTTTGCGTAAACATACACGCCACTTTCCTAAAGCCAAATGGGGTGTTATCTGTACGCATGTTGAGCTATCCACGTGTATGTCTACAATGTAGACAGCGGATGTAAACATATACACCACGTGGCATCGCTGTGCCGTGCTATCGCGAGAACAACGTCACACGAGTGTTAAAAAAAAATAATAAAAAAAGGATAGGTTTAGGAAAAGACCATTGGGGAAGGCTTTATTTAAAAAAAGCAGTTGATAAACGCCACACGCAGGACGAAATCCCGGCTCTCCTGGGTGAAAGTCCTGTGTTTTACACATCCGCCACCACAACCACCCTCCCTACGCGGACTTCAGTCCTTTCATACTACTCGCTAGGGCGATATTTCACACGTAATGTAGGTCAATGGAGGCCAAACAGCGTTGATAAACACGCTAAAAAGCTATTATGCGTCTTGATAACGCGCCAAAATGGCATACGACTTGACGTGTCATACATACGCCACTTTATGAGATCAGTCTGAAGATTGACAGCTCTAACACACACTTGGGAATTCCCAATGTTTCTGATTTGTTTATTTTTTTTAAAAAGGGAGCAAAGACATGCCAAATCCTTACAAAAAGAACACGTGTTGCTGGCTTACATGTGCTGTATGTGTTGTGTGTTTGTGTGTGTGTGTGTGTGTGTGTGTACGTCAGTGTGAACAAGGGAGCAACTGCAAATGTAAAGTGCATGCCTGTCTATGCGATTTGCCACATTTCTCTTCAAAACAACCCAGCAGCGTTTGCATGCAAATACGCAGATTGTGTGCATGTGCATTATGCGAATGTCGGGAACGTTACGTATGCAGTAACATGAAAGAATTATCTCTATAGGGTCGAAACGCTCGCCTCTGCTGTCAGTCTATAGACGCAGGCAAGTTACATTATTCAGTGTTAGTCATGTACCGACGTGCCAACAGCACTTCAAGTACAGTAAATGCAGCAAGCATGTTTAAGTGCTCTGTGTGCATGTAAGCAGGAGAGGAGGAAAAGTGGAGGGAAGACGGGAAGGGGAAGAATGGTAGAGAGGTGATGACGAAAGACGATAAAGAAAAAAGTTTTTTTGAACCTCAAAGAGCGGAAAAAGTTGAGGTGGAAATTCCATGACTCGCGGGAAAAGAGGTGGTAGTGGTGGAGGTGTGTGTGTGTGTGTGGGGGAATATATGAAATACTGAAATCATCTGTCACTTGTAGAAAGTCCATTTCTAAAGTCATGTTTATCTAAAATGCCAGAACAGAAATTTTGATTTTAGATTTAAAAAGATCCAACCATGACGGTTGGGTTTCTAAATTTTTTTGCCTCTGCAATATACAACGGAGGGGAATGCAATATCATTTGTGTTGCTTAAGTGATTCATGCATTAGATTTAATCAACAACATGTTTTTTTAAGAAAGAATCTGTTATTCTGAATAATCCGCAGAACTCACTGGGAAAGGTTTTCATAGGAAAACTTTTGACAAACTTTGGAAGAAAATAGTCCCTGTGAAAACCTAGGTGGGAAAATAAGTTTCTTTGTAATTTGGGTGAAACAGCCTTTTAAAGTATTACTCTGGAAGTTGTAAAAAAGTATTTCAGTGGCACGTTTAGACTCAATTAAAACTAACAAAAACATCCACTTTTACAGCTGCCGGAAGCTAATGATCTTCATTGACAAAGAATTTGTATTCTACTGGAGACTCAGAATGTCAGTCAAATAAGAACTGCTTCGCTTTCTCTTCTATCCCCTCTATGTTAGAAGTGAAATAATATTCAGTCAATGACAATTCAGAGTCTGGCCTTGGCTGTGCTGATCTTCTTGGTCCACACAGCACCTGTCAGTAAATTCTACACCACCCTTGGGTGCAAAAGTCTCTGGGATCAAAGTAAATTAAAACCTAATCAGATACAGACACACGCAGGAAAGCATGCACACACAGAGGGCTTTTCCCATAAGGCCAGTTTCTTCTCGCCATCACACGGCGGCAGGTTTGAAGGGTTTGAGGTGACGCGTGTGACGGAGTGAGAGGTAAACACATGCACACACACATAAAGAGAGAGAGAGAGAGAGAGTTGGATAAAAACATGAGTTAATGTGCTTTCTTTCAATAGACAGTCACAATAGACAGTGGTTAAGCTCAGAGAGAGGTCAGGACACTTGTGTTTATTTGTGTGTGTGTGTGTGTGTGTGTGTGTGTGTGTGTGTGTGTGTGTGTGTGTGTGTGTGTGTGTGTGTGTGTGTGTTCTCAGTGCCATTGTGGATCTCTCTGTGCCTTAGCGCACCTCTATATCTTGTTTGGGATCCAGCCAGAAGGTTTTCATGCTTTCTGTTGATGTGTGTGTGTGTGTGTGTGTGTGTGTGTGTGTGTGTGTGTGTGTGTGTGTGTGTGTGTGTGTGTGTCTGTCTCCTGTATCCTTAAAACCGCCATGTCCATGTGAGGTGACACACGTCAGCTCTCCACACAAACCATGCGGCAAATTGATTGCATACAAAAATGCTAATGCTGGCTTTACTGTCCTCGGCATGTTAATATTGCGATTTAACTATCGGCATTGATTAAAGGGACAGTGCACTGTGTGTGTGTGTGTGTGTGTGTGTGTGTGTGTGTGGGGGGGAGTGACATTGAGAAAAGCAAGGTTGAGTTGGTGGTGGTGGTGGTTAGGGGGGGATGCGAGATGCTGACTCAACGCTTGCCGGTCATTTGTTACTTGGGCTCTCAAGACGGTGAATCCCAGCGGAGTGGAAATTGTCTGATGCAAAAAGAAGATGTCGAGTGCTGCTGTAGCTAAATGCCAGCGTATTTGCATGCATGCAGACATGCAGACATGCAGACACTGTGGGTGTGTGCCTCTCTCAGCTGGCGGTCATCTGAAGAGCAAAGTATTCAGAACTTAAACCCTTCGGCATCACTGCCCTGCTCTCATTGCACTTTGGTGTTCTTCGTGCTGTGCCGTGCCATGCCAAGAATGCGCCATACCGAGCCCGAGCGGCTCGCCTCATTCCTACCAGGGCACGCTGCCGCCTTCATAAGCCCAACATGTCCTCACTAGCACTCACACACACGCACAGTTCAGACACTTATTTCGTGGAACACACAGGAGCAAACTTTTAGCCCACACTGAAGTACAGGACAGGAAAGAGACAGACACACACACACACAGACAAATGATCAGGCACAGGCACCGGAAATATTCTATTTTGTCTGATAACGATGATTGATGCCCGTCCAAAAAAAAAAAACACTCCGCATCAAAACAAATGGTGTACCGCTCCATAAATCAATTGGTTGGGCGGGGCGGCACTGAAAGCCCACATTGATCATCGCACAGGCCAAATGTTAGCGTCGCAAAATCAATTCTTCCGGGCACCATTTCATACACAACATCTGGCACACTGGCAGAGACAGAGGGCGGAACCGGTTAGGAAACAACGGAGGCCGTCCGCTGCACGCTTTGAAGCACGTGGCGATATGTCTTACCGCTGAAGGATGGGGGACAGTTGGTGGTCTGTAGCTAATGAGCAAAAGATCTAAGAGCCGACACTACTCAAAGTATTAAGGCAGTTCTCGGGACTACAAGATGATTTCCATTGGGATGTTAGATATTATTGTCTCCAAAAAAGACTCTTCGTTGGAGATATGTGATCAAATCTCTGCCTGCTGTTTGTTTTCAGTGGATGCTAAAGCATCTTTATGTGTAGTCGGGTGGACCTCCACAGTGAGAATATTGTAAAAATGTTTTCATGATCATCCTTTCGGAAACAACGATGTAATGAAGCAATTTTAAATGCCCACTGGCTTGTAGCAGGTTTATTTGCTGCGTTTTACTGTACAGCTGTTCACTTTCTGCTCCCTCCCTGCACCGTTTCCAAAAAGGAGGGAGCATCTTTTGACTCTCTGAAACGGATTTCTGGCTGGCTTTTACTCCTTTGATCTACTTTTTCGAACATGTCAAATTTAATTGGCGTCGTTTCTGAGAATGTATTCATTAGGGCTGCACCATATCAGGAAAATAGCCAATTGTGATTATTTTGACCGATATTGCGATTGCGGTATGATTCACGATATTGGAGGGAATGATCATTTTTGTATCATTCTCATTGAAAAATATATATAAAATGAAAAAATAATGATTGAAGTGTGATTTTTTTGGCAAGGATCTTTACCAAACTCTGCAGCAGTCATGGTTTGACACATATTTTGCCTTTAACAAATATTGTGCTGCCCCTGCGATTTTGGATATTGCACTAGTTCGTATTGCGATTTCGATAGAATTGTGATTAATTGTGCAACCCTAG
The DNA here is from genome assembly GCF_010015445.1 of Perca fluviatilis. Taxonomy (NCBI): domain Eukaryota; kingdom Metazoa; phylum Chordata; class Actinopteri; order Perciformes; family Percidae; genus Perca; species Perca fluviatilis. The sequence continues at coordinate 9,325,481 of NC_053125.1, forward strand.
TATTCACTGAGTTTGTGTACAGGGTTCTTCGCTTTATTTTATTGTTATTTTGTTTTCATCTTTTTATTTTCAACGTTTGAAATAAAAACATTTTTTTTTTATAAAAACCAATCTACAGGCCTATGGAAAAGTTGCTGCATTATTCCTCAGCAGTTGTTATGTGAGTGGTACTACAGTATACACGTTCATGGGCAGTTAGGATATGAATGGATAGAGGAAACGGTATGAATGAGGCTTTAAAAGCCTTAGTTCTGTTAAAAAAAGAAGTATTCAATAGTAAAAGATGTAAGCTTTAAAAGATGTTTTTCATCAATAGATGTTCAGATGTTTGTCCTTAATATAAAAAAGAAAAAGACAGCATTACTACAAAAAGGATGAGCCCTAAGCAAAAAAATATATATAATATATATATATATATATATTTTAAAATAGCCCCACATCATCACATAGCCTTCACCATACCTAGAGATTGGCATGGGGTACTTTCCATAAAATCATCTCTCAAAGCAAATCAAACCAGCTATTAGGCTAACTGAAAAAAAAAAAACATGCCAATCTCTAGGTATGGTGAAGGGTATGTGATGATGTGGGGGGGCTATTTTAATTCCAAAGGCCAAGGGAACTTTATCAAGATGCATAGTATCCTGGATCCATGAAATAACTGGCCTTTAAAAATAAAAATCTGCCTGCCTCTATGGGAATTTAACATAGGGGTGTACTCACTTTTGTTGCCAGCGGTTTAGACATTAATGGCTGTGTGTTGAGTTATTTTGAGGGGACAGCACATTTACACTGTTATTAGGGATGGGGCCAATCCGATCCAGTATCGGGACCAATACCAGCGTAATTCACGTATCGGATTTTCCCGATCCAACCAGCGGAGATTTACGATATCCATGAGCCATGTCTGCGCTTTAACGTTGTCTGCTGAAATGACTCCACAGGTGATTCCTGCCGGCTAGTCAGCAAACTGTGGAATGGATTTCCTGAACGGAGGCGCGGCTCAATGAGACGCAGAGTTCTGAGACACGCCCCCGCTCAGGAAATCCATTCCACAGTTTGCAGCCAGCTAGCAGGATAGCATTGAGCAGCATTGTGGCTAGCCAACATGTCCGCTGTGTGGAAATACTTACACTGGAAACACCGCAGAGCAAGACAGCAAAATGCAATGTTTGCAAAGCCGTAATTCAGAGAGGCGGAAGCTCCCTCGCGTCGTATAACACTACGAACGCAATCAAACATTTTAAAAAAGCACCACGTTAAAGAGCACAAGGATTTTTTAGCCAGGGGGCAGAAAGACAAAAGGAGCGAATCACTTCTGGAGTCATTCCAAAAACAAGGTAAACTCCAGACAGCAGTGTTTCCTCTATGTTGATAGCATATCCGCTACGTACACCACGCACCACCGGCTGTTTATGAAAAGTGATGAAGTCGTAAAGCCGTGTGCTCTACTGAACTCAAGCGAACTGTCATCCGCTCTCTCTCCCCCTAGGGTGAGCAGAGCAACTCGAACAGTGACAGGACGTCATCACTCGCAAAGTCACGGCAACCAAATAAACAACAGGGCGAATACTACTTCGCTCAATAAGTGATAAACCGCGACGAAAGCCGCGACATGAAATCCGCACTCTCGCGGGTCCCGTGAAATTTGACAGCTACAGTTTATTGGAAAATAGTGTTGGACGCACTGACTTTGATGAATTTACTGTTTCTCAAACCCCAGATGAGACATGAAGCTAACGTTAGCTAACGCGGCTGTGAGGGTCCCTCTGCCTCTGACTCCCCGCTGCAGGAGAACGCTGTATTAACGTTACTGTTTTAAAACCGTTTTCCAGGTTAGTGGGGGTGCATACCGCTCAAAACCAAGATGAAAAACGTAGCTAGTAATGTTCACTCAGCGTTTTGTTTTGTTGTTAAACTGTGTGTAAAATGAGCAGTGACGTCAAATCACCCTACGGTACTGTCTATTTGCTGGATGGTTTCAAGGTAACGGGCGGCAGCTAACATAAACAGATAAGCCTTTACACTGACGTCCAACACCCCCCCACCCCACACTTTTCTTATATTTCAAGACTCAAGTATTTGACATTTTGGGAATTTAATAAATATTGACATGACAATCAATATGAAACCCTTACAGTTGCATATTTGTTTTTAGAATGGGATTTTTCCTGTTAATAGGATTTCCTGGTTTTCTGACTTCCTTTTCTGACCTTATACTTACCTCAAGTTGCCTTTTGGGACGTGCATGCATACATACGTACATATCATACTTGCCTGTTGAGAGGAGTTTATTTCAGCATCATATAAAATCAACAATAATGATAATAATATTAAAGCAAACACAGCTGTGGTATCGGAATAGTATCGGTATCGGCCGTTAACCAAATTCAGGTATCGGGATTGGAAGTGAAAAAATGTGGATCGGTGCATCCCTAACTGTTATACAAGCTGTACACTTAATACTTTACATTGTAGCAAAGTGTAATTTCTTCAGTGTTGTCCCATTAAAAGATAATGAAATATTTACTAAAATGTGAGGGGGGTGTACTCACTTTTGTGGGATACTGTATGTGTGTGTGTGTGTGTATATATATACAGAGAGAGAGAGAGAGAGAGAGAGAGAGAGAGAGAGAGAGAGAGAGAGAGAGAGAGAGAGAGAGAGAGAGAGAGAGAGAGAGAGAGAGAGTTGTAGATGACTTGAAGACGTAGACAGTATGGTTTGGCTGTCCTGCTGTGGAGTTTCATTTCAGTTCAGGCAAAGTCTCAAGACAACAGTAGCCACAACATGTCAAATACCACTTCAGTCCAACGAGCTCAGTAGAGTTTAGAACAGCTCTTTGGACAGCTGCAGCCGTGTGGAAAAGCAAACCGAGTGAAACTGCTCAAACTGCAAGATGGCCGACCAACAATTGGAAGATTCTGGAAATCCATCCCGATCGTTTGACAACCAGATCATTGATACAGGCAATTAAATCAGGCGTCATCCCCCAGTCCCCTAAAACTAAGCATCCGACGACAATCTTGCAAAGATTGAGCCCGATTCCAAGAGTATTCAGGGTTAAAATCAGGAGTATTCAGTTTCAGTTTCCATTCAGCTTTTGCTGCAGCCGTCAGTGGTGTTACAATATTAATAATACAGCAATTTGTCAGACTATTTGTTATTTGTTAGATAATATAATTTTCTCCCTAACCAAACCTACACCCTTGATAACTCCATAGCAACACGAAGGCTGCGTACGCCGAGAGGGAAGGAGAACAATAGCAAACAAACTCCAAATCTGAACGATTAGAGTTCCCTATATTCGACGTGCATCACACTGGCTCCTGATCCATCATATCACAATAGAACCACGGGTTGCGTAACACGGCAGCACAATGCCTACAGTATTTGTGCCATTGAAGCATCCAGTGACTAACTGCCTGGCCCGGAGACAACATGATTAGACACAGTCGGGGGAAATACGGCCGAGCGGAGAGAGACAGGCACGCACCGAGGGAGAGACAGTTATAAGAAAGCCAGATGTCCTTGAGAAGATAAGTGAGTGGTGTTGATGGGGGGGGGGTGGGGGTGGGGGGGGGGGTCGAGGCTGTGTGGGAGAAAGGGAGGAGGAGAAAGCCAGTTGGAGGATGGATTGAGAGGAAAGAGGAGAGAGGGAGAGAAATATAGTCCTCCCTGGTGTAGCCTGTCCAGTGTCCGGCCTTTGAGGCAGTAAATCGCCCCCAGTTCAATGTGTGCTCTCCAAACGCTGCCGCACATTATTGATAAATCAGTGTGTGTTAATGAGAGGAGCTCATGTGGCCTGATGAATCACGGCACAAAAATGAGCACACACACGCGCACACACACTGGCTGAGGTGTGAGTGCCGACTACTGTCGTTTATTTGTTTCTGACACAAACGCACACATATTTTCTCCTGCACGCACACACACACACACACACACACACACACACACACACACACACACACACACACACACACACACACACACACACACACACACACACCGTTCTGCAGTGGCTGGATGAACAGTTGCCCCGTGCTGTGGTAACAACTCCGAGTGTTATTCTATCCTTTTAACAGAAGAGAGGAGGGCTTCCACAGCTGCTCCGGCCGGCAGTCAGAGGACGAACACAAGCTATTTTGGTTTCCCTTTGATATCCAATAGGCGGCTTAACGTCCTCATTAGATCATATCAGTCCCCCCCCCCCCCCCCCCACCCCACACCACACACACACACACACACATACACAAAGCCAGGGCGAAATTATCTCTCTCCCACATTCACTGCTTAAATTATCATGAAATCTCATCATGTGTTTGTGTTGATGTATTAGTTTGTTAGTCCGACTTAGTGCCTAGGTGTGGGTTTTATGTTTGTATTTGTGCAAGGGTGTGTAATTATAGATATAAGTACTTGTGTATATGGGTGTCCACTAAGGCTAGCTTGCTTGTGAGTGTTTGTGCAGGGCGAGCTGACCTTGTTATAAGCTGAGTGGGCTGTAGTGCTGGGGCATCATTAGTATGGGTAAGGTGAGGGTTAGAGGGTGCGTGTGCGTGTGTGTAGAGGTGACAGAGTGGGGAGCGATGGGGGGTGACATTGTAAGATAGGAAGTAAGGCGACGGAAGGTATGTGGGTCAGGCCGAACACATAAACAGACGTCACTCCTGCGCATCCGTCACTTAGAAGCAGGTAGCAAATGTTTGAGGACACACAAACACACAATCGTACACGGACCCGCACACACACACGATTTCAAATAGGGACTAACATTGGGTGAAATATGTGGGGAAGTCTATAGAGCAGAGATCTTCAACAGGGGGTCCGGGACGCCTAGGGGATTCTCAGAGTCAATACAGGGGGGGGGGGGGCTCCAAATTATTGTTAATTTTTGAAAGTTTTTTCAAAACATACAAAGTCTTAACATGAATCCAACATATTATTAGCAAATATAAATCCTTACCGCTTACTGGCCTATAGGTAAGGTAGTCACACTAAGGCCATCAACAGACAAAGTTAATCCTAAGGATCCACTGTGCCACATGTATGTTTAAAATAAAACATGAATTATAAAAGCATGGCAATAATTATTAGGCTATTTTAATAGCTTAGTATTCTATGCAAAAAGTAGGTATGTATAAAGGCTTTAGGCCACCCTACACGTTATTGTAGGCCCAGTTCATTTTATACAATACATGTAGTTGGGGGTCCCTGCTCCGTCTCTCTTTCAGTTAAGGGGTCCTTGACTTAAAAACCGTTGAAGACCCCTGCTGTAGAGGATAGAACCAAACCAAACAAACTGAAGACTTCATCTTACAGCAGTATCGTTTTCCTTCAAATGGAGCACATTTAAATGTTAATCAGCGTGTTTTTTACCATCAACTACCTCTAGGCAAATATATCAACATTAGGGACGACCTCGATTGAAGACATTCTTAGTCGACTTACACTAAAATAAATATTGTCGACTAATGGCTTAGTTGATTTAAAATCGAAAACTGAGTTTCACTGCAAGGAATTATGTAAAAGAACCACTCGAAAGCTTGTGTTTACCAAAGACCCAAGTTTCTTGGAAATAAGTCATTCGGCATGAAAAGCATAACACTCGACTAATCGCCTTAAGAAATCTTAGTCGACTAAGACTAAAATGACCAATTGGTCAAATAGGGGGTAACCCTAATATAAATAAGTTAGGTACACTCCTGACATTCAGTTAAAACTTGATAGCGTTATTTCTGAAAATGCACAGCTGGAAGGGAAGATCCCCAGTCTTTAAGTCGTTTCTAATCGAGCTGGCAGGTGAAGCCAGAACACGCAGACATTTACCAGTGAAATCCCAACGTATTAAGTCCAAACAAGTTACAAGCTAACACTGATATTAGGATAGATCATCAGGAAAATGTACTTAAAGTATTAAAAGTAGTCAATGCAGAAACATCCTCACATTTGAGAAACTGGAAACGATCCAAATTGTTCTGTCAATCAACTAAGTGTTTAATGGGTTAATGATTTCAGCTGGACTTGTAGGCCTGTATAGTGTTGGGTAGTTTAATTCATAATAAAACATTGTATTTTATAATACTACTACATGTGTTTTGTGTGCAAAAATCTCAACTTGTAAAATAACTGGTAACTAAAGCTGTCAGATTAAAGCACCCATATTATGCTCATTTTCAGGTTGATAATCGTATTTTAAGGTTGTACCTCAGTTGTACTCACTGCTGCAGCTCCTCTTTTAACCTTGTGTTCCGGTCTCTGTTTTAGCTACAGAGTGAGACATCTTTTCTTCTGTACTAGTACTTTCTTGCACTGGCACATGCTCAGTAGCTCAGATTGTAGATAATGTCAGCTAGCTAGCTCCATAGACAGTAAAAGAAAGGCTGTTTCTCCAACTTCGGTCAGTTACAATGCAGGATTAGCTGGGAGACTTCTTCTAAACAAGGGCGCACATGTAAGTAGTTCTTTTGTAGATTATGGTGAACTTGTGTGTGTTGTAGCAGTCCTTTGCCATTGATAATGAGGTAGCATGCAAGCGTTAGCATGCTAGCGCTAGCATGCTAACGGTTGCGGTTAGCCAGCTCGTTTCGACCACTGACGTAAAAAGCCGTGCAGATTTTGACCAGTTCACCCAGAGACTGAAGGCAGGACACATTCAGAAACCGTATCTCACTCAAAACAGCATGGTTGGATTGTTTTCAAAGTTTGTATGCGTATGGAAGCACCAGAGACACAAAATAACACCCCAAATCCCATTTTTTTTTTTTCATAATATGGGCATTTTAAAGGGCCGCCATGCAGTTTTGAGACAACCACCACTCAACTCGAAAAAAAGTCATAACCATTCAAATGACTCAGAAGCTGATCAGTTAAGGTAAATTAAGCTAAAAAAATAAATTTAAAAAAACTGCATAGTTCCCATTTAATGTAGTCTAGTAAAAAGTGCAAAATTTCTCTCTGAAATGTAGCAGAGTAGAAGTAGAAAGTGGACTAGTACAAATTTGACCCCAAAAAACGTGACATCATTCTCCTACTGAGTAACCAGATATGTATTTCCTCT